>NW_017728907.1:1420531-1458797 GCF_001723895.1 Crocodylus porosus | reverse complement strand
TGACTTCCTGCCCTTTGGGCAGGGGGCTGGACTCGATGATCTCCCGAGGTCCCTTCCAGCCCTAATGTCTACAAAATCTATGAAATCTATGAAATCTATTTCATTGATACCCCCTACTTCAAAGAATCTGCTGGAGCAAGGAGTTATTAACCTGGAAGAAGTTGAATTATTGCGGTAATGAAAGCACAGCAAGAGTTGTACACAATGAGAGAACTGTCTTTGGTAATCTGCTACTCTACGAAATCAGCTGCCAGTGGAATTCATGGAATCATTGATACATTTTTCCCTGCAGCAGAGTTATTGAAGGGCAAAGAAGAGATATTTCCAGCTAGACTTATTTACCTATCAAGACATTAAAACACAGAGGGCATGTCTAGATGAGGGCACGTGTGACTGTTGTGCCATCTCAGAGCAGTTTGAGATGCCACAAGAGGCATGCTGAGAATGAAAAAATATTCCCTGCATTGCATATTTGCAGCATTGACTCTAATTTTGATAGTGGGAAACCGTGATATAAAAAAATTAATTACCCTGAAAAAAGTGGTGCATGGCACACTTCTGGAGTGTTCCATGAAGGGACCAGAGGCTGATTCCTCCAGATGGATGCTGGCCAGAACATGTCTGTGCCCCTGCTGCCCCAGTATGCTGCCTCAGGATGCTGGGGCAAACAAGAGTGGAGCCAGGCTGCAACAGTGGATCAACCCAGGCTCTGTCCCAGGTAAGCAGGGACTGGGGTGGATAGGACTGGGGTAGAAGGACTGTAGGGGTATGGGGGATTGTGCATGTATGTGGGGAAACTGTGGCTGGGGGGACTGCTTGGGATGGGTGGGTCTTCCTGTACGGAGCACAGCTTACCCCGCAGCAGGTTTGATTTTTCTATGATAAAAAACCCAAAAGCAAACACCAAAGTGTATAGGTATTTAGATTTGATTTTATGATGATGATCGAGGCACTGGTAGGTATCCAAATTGCTTTAAATTTGTAAATGTATCAATAAAACGTTGCCCAACGGATCTCCCTCTGTATAGTGGCATTTCATTTTAATAGCAGAAGAACAAAGATTTGGGGTTTTTTAATGAGAATATTTGGGTTTCTTATTTGAGAATTTTCAATTTTTAAACAGGGAACTCTAGGATCTCTGCTGGTGAGGCAAGTGGCGAGACTTGGGCAGAGGAGCCTACCCAGGGCCAGCACTGAAAACCCAGCTGGAGGGCATATGAGGTGGCTGACCTGGCCATTTGGGAACAAGAGGACATTCTTTGATGGTTCAAAGTGGGCCACTGCAACAAGCACATCTTTTGGGTGATAGCTGCCCAGATGGCAGAGCGGGGTCACCAGAAGACGTGACAGCAGTGCCTCCCAAAGGCCAGTTGTGCAGCCATGGCCCACTGGCAGCTGGCCCAGATGGTGCAGAAGGCTTTGCTTCAGTGCCTATACCACATCCCAGGCATCCATGAGGTCCCCGTTCAGGTCTGGCAGGCATTCAGACATGGGACTACAGGTCCACAGGTGCTGGCCTTGGCCCTTGCTCCCCCTGGCTGAAAATTCTGGAGGAGCTGGGAAAGGTCATTTTGTCCCACACCAAAGTGCATGTTTAGGCACATGTGCTGAGGCACAAATCTCTGGCACAAACTTGTGCTCCTGCTCTTTGAGCTGCTGCAAACGCATGTATCTGGATGAGTAGATGAACCCAGAGAGATTATTTTAGGGAGTCAGAAAGTAAAAGGTTTGGGAAGAAGGACATATTGGGCACATCCAGACGCATGTGGACATTTGGTTCCCCAGGCATAAGTAGTGGTGGACCACTTAGCGCCACTGGTTCTTGTACCCAGGGAACGCCAGTGCCATGCACGCTTTGCTATGTGGCAAATTGCCCCAGCACAGGACTGGCCCCAGCAGCCTTACCTGGGGTTTGGGGAGGTCTCCTGGGACTGTAGTGATGGTGGTTATGCCATGTGGAGCCTGGCTGGCAGAAGACTGTGACTCTGGGCAGCCTGGCTCCACTTTTCAGCAGTGCACATTGGCCATGTATGTGTTGCTCCATTTTCTTTTTCCTGCAGTTATTTTTTACCCTGGATATCGAGGGGTCAAAAAAACCCATGGAAACCCTGCCCCCACCATGGAAACTTCCCCCACCATGGAAACCATTGTATGTGGTGCTGAAAATGTGCTTTCAGCACCACATACAATGTGACTGCACTCATCTGGACACACCCATTGTGTTTTTGGGAAAAAGATTGCCTCCTTTGATTAATTGTCTACATATATATTCTCAGTTTTGGATGTGTTTCATGTCCTGTACTTTGATCAAACGTTTTGCTATAGCAGTACCCATAGCATGCTCTGCCTATCTTAATGCTTCTGTGGGGAGGAGATGAATCCCAGTGCACACTGTTCTTCAGTTCCTCTTAACCACCTGCCTAAAGATGCTTCTTTAGAGTTTCTGATAAATTTCAAACCACAGAAATAATCCAAAATTCTCAATTTTTCATACTTTCTTCTCAGAAAAAAAAATCTTTTCTGAACCAGGAAGAGAGCTGAGACTTTTTAAAAATTATTTATTTTTACTACCCTTGGGCTTTGACTCAGTGCTAGCTAGTGTCTGCCCTCTTCTACCCTTTCCCAAGAAATTCAGAACTATAGAGAAGTAACGTATACTTCCCTATGTTCTTGAAGCCATTGTCAAGTGGCATCCACAATATTACTTAAATGGCTGTTTGTTTATTGGTTTCTATGTCTCATACATTTTCCCAGGAACCAGGTGTAGGTCTAGATATTATCAGATATACAACTAGGAAATTACTTTCCTCCTTGTCATTGTTCCAGGAGTTTCCTGCATTTCCTATGGCCCAGCAAGGGGCATGAGGAAGAAAAGACTACCAAGACCTCTTTGCCAAGGAGTTTCATCCCATGGAACTGATGGGCCCTGAGACTTCTCAACTCTGCAGGATTTCCACCAAAGTTTGGAAAGGCCCATGTTAAGACATGGCACATCTTGGCACAGAGATATTCAAGCTGAAGTGCAAAGGGTTGACAGAGCATCTGGGGAGAGCACCATTCAGTTGTAAGGATTCATTAATGCCCATACAGGCTGAAAGGCCTATGAAGATGCCACATTCATCCACAATGATGGAATCAGGAGGTACACAGATGACCCCAGTAGTATGATATAAGATACCATTCTTCAGGCCTAAAGTATCTGCACCTGCCATGCCTTTCTTTCAAAGACCTTGTGACAATGGCTAGAGACATAAACCAGTTTAAGTGATCAGAAAATGGTTTAAACCTGTAACAAAACAGATGTTCAGTGTACGTAAACCAGTTTGAAAATGTCTGAAATTGGAACCTGGCTGAATGTAGTATTAGACTTTACTGATTTGGGTCAAACTGGTTTATGCAATATATGTCCCAGACCCATTGCTGATTTAAGATAAACCAGACTCCTCCAACATCCTGGCATGCTCTCTGGGCTGAGTGGGGCTCTCTGCTCCAGAGCAGGGCTGGCCCCTCTCCTCTGTTCCCTTGCTGCAGGTGTCTGCCTAGCTTCTGCTCCCGCCTCCTCTTCCTACTCTTTGCTAAGCAGGCATTCCCTCAGTCCCTCAAAGATACCTTTCAGCATTAGCTAGCAGACCACATGCTGGCTACCTTGGATAGCTGGTAATGCTCCTCTGTTGTTTCCTTAATGGGCTGATAAACACTGAGTTAGGGCTCACAAATATTCCCTGCTGGGCTGGTCAGAAGTGGGTGGGAACTCTCCCTAATCATAGCATCCTGATGGCGCCTGGCCATGCCCCCCCTCAGATCAGCTCTGTGCAAGGGAATGGAGGGCTGCTTTAGCACCCCCATCCCCCCCCCAGCTTCTATCCTGAGCCATTGCAGGCCTTTGCCTGCATTTATGGAATGTAAAGGGAATGTCTATCCACCTCCAAATCAGTTCAAGCTTTGCAGGATAGACTAACCTGCAAAGATTGAATCAATTCAGGCTCAGGCTTTTTGAATGTCTGTCCCTAGCCAATGAGACATTCTCTAACCTATATACTGATGGCTCAGGCCTGGAAGCATATTCCAGCAAGGGATCCTTGCTATACAGCTGTTACCCCTACCTATATGCCAGTTAAGATCCACCTTAAGTATCAGCTCCAAATCATGAACTTGTATGGTGTTTATGCACTGAGGCACATACCTAGAGAGTGGTACCATATATACGGTTCATGTCCATGTCAGGGACACTAATCAGGCAGAGCATCCTGGGCCCAATACTGTCAGGGACACTGGTCAGGCAGGCCAGCCTGGACCAAGTACCACAGCAGTGACACCTGTAGTAAGCCCCAGCTAATGCCTTCTGACTCATTTTAGGAGCAGCAAGCATCCTGACTGGATGCTAGGAGCACCACAAGAGGAGACTGGATAGGCACCTGGCTGGGGTCTTATGACCCCTGCCACTCCCAGTGCTCCTTCCTGCCCGTGGCAGGGGGTCAGACTAGATGATCTGTCTAGGTCCCTTCTGACTCATTGATTCTATGATTCACATACCAGCTGGGCCTCTGCATCTTCAGGCTGGTCAATAGTTCTCTTATGGCAAGCCTTCTGGTTCTTGCACTCTGGTTTTCCTTGTTCCTGACCCTGGTTTTTAGCTTATCTCTGGATTTTGGATTTCCCTGTTGTTCTATTTCCTGGATTTTGACCCCAGTTTGGCTGGTTTTGGATTTTGCCTTGTGGATTGCCCTCTAGATAGGTCCTCAGCATCTAAACCTGGACGCAGATCTTGACCCTGGACTGTGTTATGAGCACTGCTTCTGGATTTCCCTCTGGCTTTGGTATATGGCTTCTGCCCTTTGACCCAACCTCAGTCCCTGCTTCCCCTCAGTGGCCTAACCATTAGGTGAGACTGCCTATGTCCAGTCCGATAACAGGTCAAGAGACTCCAGCCCCTCAGAACCAAAGCCCATGGGTTACCCAAAATTGCTACTGTGGCTAACCTTGCCTTAGGATTTCCAACAATTTTCTCTAGGCTCAGAAGGTCCATTGAGATCACGGACACATTTTCAGATTTTCTTCATGCTGTTGCACATGGCTACTGTTGGGTATAAGGACAGGAGAGTTCAGAAACACAGATACTCTTCCAGCCATGCAAAACCATTCCAAAGGCTTCAGTACAAGTTAATGCTCCAATACTCTGAAGGTATATGGAATTTCCAAGAACTCATAAAAACTGTTGCAAACACAAAAAATCAGGTCCCATGGTAGATATATTGTGCTAAGTAGACCTGACAAAGCTCGCTCTATTCATAAGGCCACCATGGCACCAGCCAAGGCAATCTGAGAAATTCTAGTATCATTGCTAGATACATGGACAAGAAATATAGTGCATCATCTAAAGGTTCTGGTTATTTTGGCTGAGAATCAGAAAGCCAGGCTGACAAAGGATAAGGAGATTAATTGGCTCATAAGAGCCTATTCACCCACTATCATGCAGTTTTGATTAGCCAATTACCCGCCCTTTTTATCCTGCTACAGCTGTCAAGACTATGAAAAGCTGGCAGACATAGTGGGCTGTATTATCCAGAACAGGAGGGAAGTTCTGATGTGTTGAATTTCAACAGGATAATTGATGACTAAGATAGCCTACCAGTTGACCTGGATACAGCTGATACTACTCGAAGGCCATGCCTGTCGCACACAAAGGCATAGGCAATCAGCCTAGTGGCTAACGCAGGTTGATAGCTAGAGGTCTGAGTTATAGCCAGGTCAAAGATAGAAAGTCAGAAGCTGAATTAAGGCCTAAACAACAGGTAGAGCAAAGTCAGGGACTAAACCAGGTCAGGTGATTTCCAGACAATCCATTGGCAGAGGCCAAGGTTCAAGAAAGGCCAGCAAGTGGTAGTCACATCTGGAATCAGGACACAGAAGCAAGGAGATAGCAGGTCAGCTGAAGCACAGCAAGAGCCTTATTGTTCAGGTGGCTTCCATAGGAAGCACCGGTATTGTCTCATTCTATTCATCATGACTGCAGGGGATGGATCTCCCCAAAGAGATTTAACCTACAGAGGAAGATCTCTATTTTGAGAGCACAGAACACTTTGCATACACTTAAAGTTTTGAGAGCAACTCTTTGATCCTTGGGGGATATTCCGTCTCTCCCCTAGTACAAATAGAGGTTCAAATACTAGCCCAGTGATGGGCATGGAGGAGGCCATTTATCCACAATGCCTTCCTGTGCTTCACTGGTGCAGCCTACTTCTAGAATTGGAGAAGTCCTAAGAAGAAATATTTCATAGAAAAAAAGTGTTTTGCCACATTGCACACTGTAGCAAAGCACTGGGGTGCTCGCTACTGGTAATAGTAATAAGGGCAGCACAGGTGTGGGTTGCCGGGGCAACCAATTGTGGTCAGCTGGCCTGAAGGGGGCAGGTCCTGGCCTTTATAAGCAACCAGGCTGAAGCCAGAGGTGGTTCCCTTCTGGCAGCCTGAGGAGCAGGAGCTCTGCTGCCGAGCTGCGCCGCCTGACCGGCTGCATGATGATACGGGGTAGAGAGAACCCTAAAGGAGATATGATGAAGAGCCAGCATGGTGCGGAGTTTGTACTATAGCCAGGAGGCTTATCTTGCATTATAGCTGGTTGGCGCATGGCTTTATGTTTCTCTTTGGTTGTTTGTGTAATACCGGAGGACCGGGTGAGGCTGTAGGGGTTGGAGGAGGCCTTGGGGGAGCTCCCCAGTAGCGTGGGAGGCTCCTGCTGCCCTGGGAGGGCACAGTAAGCTGGTGCCAAAGAGGGCACAGCAGTTTGTGCGCTGGAGAGTGGCACTGCGTTTTGGGGTGTCCCGACCCCAGCCCAGTATGGGCAACATCGGGAGGAGCTAGTGGAGTGTCCCGACCCCAGCCCAGCAGGGCAACATCGGGAGTAAAGCCCGAGCAGGGCATAAGACCCCTTAAGGAGGGTCAGGGGGCCAGGCACGGCTACAGCCACCTGAGCCCCAACCATGGGAAGCGCGGGAGCAAGGCCCCAGTGTGGGCGGGGAGCACAAGAAGCGCAAGCAAGGCCCCAGGGTGGGTGAGCATATTGGGAAAGCCCCAGGAAGAGGCAAGCATGTTGAGCAGGCCCGAGAGGGCTAGTGAGTAGAGGGACACCAGTCAAGGCGTTAGTGAGGGGTGCTGGTTGCGTGACAAGCCCCAGGGGTGCCAGTCAGGATGCAGAAAGGAAACTGACCAGTCAACGTCCGATATATCTGCGAGGCTTGGGGCATGCTACAGGGGAGGCTGGAGGCACGTATAGCCCATAAGGCTGGGATGCACCAGTCACTCCATACAGAACAGGGGACAGGATAAACATAACACTGTGTCCAAGGGGGCAAAAGGCAGCCTCCCTTATAAAATTAGACAACATCAAAGATGTGGCGGGCGAGAACAAGGGTGCTGGATCATCTACTTGGCATGGTAGGGGGCATTAGAGAGATCACAGCTGCTCCTAGGTCCCCACGCTGTGACACACACCCTCATGAACAAAGCTTGCAACCAGATCAGAACCCTGGACCCAGCTAGTACCAATCAGAAGATTACAACAATTCATTCCTTGAACCATGTGCCAGCTGCAGCAAGCCCAGAATAATCTTCTGGTTCATGGGCAACTGGTACCTCTAAATTCTTGGGGGGTGGGGGCGGGGAAGAGCACCCATAGGCACTGCTGGTGGCATCGGCAGTGGGGCCAAAGCTAGCAAGCTCCCACAAGTGCTGGCGGTGGTGGCCCTCTAAGTGGGGCCATGTGCTTCCCTGTGTCCCCCCTACACTCTGGTCCCAGCTGGGCTGAGTGAGGCAATTAGGGCAACCAATACCACAGGCCTTGCCTACTCCAGGCCCCAAATCCAGGCACAGCCTGTGGTATCTTTGTCCAGACAAAGGTGAAAGTTCTTTCTCCGGATCCTCTGTGCACTTCCCTGCTAGTTCTCTGGTTTTGACTCTTGGCTTCAACTCTGGCTTTTGATTCTGGTACGATCTTTGGCAACCGTGATTCTGGTTTTCTGCTTTTGAGTCTCCTTTGACCTCTGGCTCTGGCTTTCAGTTTCTGATCCTGGTTAACTCTTACTCCATCTTTGGCTCTGACTTTTAACCCCAAAGTATCTTGATTTCTGTTACAGCTGCCAGTTACAGTTCTGGCATGAGACCCCTCTGTGCTCCCAGATCCTGGAAAACCAAGCTGCATAGCATCTGTGTTTCAAGTGCCTAATCACTAGGCCATATCCTTCAAGTATCAGTCCCTAAAATGGGATTTGACAGTACATTCAAAAGACCTGTTGATCACTGACCCTTCCATGGCCATAAAACCCAGCTTCCCAGTACCACTGAGAAATGCTGGGTCCTGAATATCATGGTAAAGGAATGCAAATCCCAGGAATCTCCTGTGGAAGCATTTTATTGTAATGTGGAAGTATGCATTCTGTTGTCAAAAGATAGGAACCAGTTTCATGATGTAAAAAGGGCATTATCAGCACCAGAGTGACCATTTTAAACTTAACTTTGTGAAAAAAATATATTAACATATTAAGGAATTGGATCCCAGGCTGGTCACCATACCTTTCTACCCTTTGTGGTATTAAGAAGTAACCACTATGGAACCCCTTTTCTCTGGCATGGAGAATAACTTTCTCTCTGGCCTCCCTTGCTAAGGGGGTTTGTCATACTTTTCAAGCAGACCACCATGAGATAAGCCCTTGAAAAGGGCTGACAGGTTTAAGGATTCTGATCCTTGCATTACTGATGAAAGTGCCAAATAAACTTGAAGTAATTCAAGTCTGCTATAGCCTGCTGTAACAGGGTCTCACCCCAGAGGTGGCCATAACACCCTTGGAACTCCCATCCACCCTTGTCATCTTTGCTTTCCTTGGGCAATCTCCCCTTCAACTCTACTGCCACACCTTGAAGTAATTATACTTTTAGGAAAAGGCAGGCTGCCCCAGGGCTCCCCAAGTGAGATCTCCTACTCTTAAATACAGGTGTCACTGGTCATTGTCTTAAGGGCTAATTATATGGCCTCCTCATTTTCACTTTTAGCCATGCCCACAGCTTACAGCTGTTACCAATCATTTGGTGTTAAGCCCCATTATCCAATTCAGTCAATCTCTCATACATGGGCCTTCAGCTCCAGTGTTAACTCCAGCTTATGCAGGCCTCTAAACCTTTAACAGGCTCTGCCACTACTGGGGCTTCCAGCCCTGGTGCCTTTAACTGTCCTGGCTTCTCCTGGTCTTAGGCCTCTGTACTTCAAACAATTTCACCCCTATTGGGCTTAGGCTTACATTCTCTGCTCCTCAGGCCTCATTATCTCCAACAGACACCACCCCTTGTTGGGTGCAGATTCCTGACCTGGACTCTCACCCCTTGCAAGCTGCAGGTGTGGCCCTGCTCCTTGGCCTTGGCCACTATCCCACCAGCTCTGGTCCCATTCCTGGGCAACTTGAGATCTCCACCTCTCCAATAGTCTCAGTCCCTAAACCACTGGCCTTGCTGACCCCAGTTCAGGTGTTAATCAGGAGTCTTGGAAGTGTCCTGTGTAGGAGCTCCTCTCTTTATGGCTTCCAGATCTGCCCAGCTCAGGTCCTGGGATTATATCCTGCAAGCACAGCCCCTTTCAGGTCATGTGGCTCCCTTGATTGTGCTCTGCCTCACTTACAGCCTGATTTTTCTTCCCATATAATAGCAGGAGGGCCAAGCTCCCTGCTATATTTGCCATAAAAATGACCATTCCAAAAGCAGGAAAGTTGGCCAGGTGAGTGGGCAATATCTTTTCCACTACCTACTACCCAGATAGTTCTTAGTGTAACTCTAACAAGTCAAACAAAAGTCCTGTCAAAAGTGTCACAAAGTTTCATTTGGGACAATAGATTTACCTGTTGGTTTTCTTTCTGAAGCCTCATCGATCCCACACAGAGACCTGGCTATATTTGATACATGTGAAGTAGTCATTAGCATATTACCTTCAAAGAAAAAGCTGGTAGAAATATTATCTTGTTTTTTTGTATATGAAAGCAGGGACGACACATAGGGGGTGCACGGGGCATACATGCACTCTCTGAGAGGACCCTGAGAGCACCCCTGCCTGCGCTCCTTGTTTAGCCAGCAGGCAGGGGTGGGGGCAGGTGGGAGCACCAATGCCCCCACTGCGAGCGCTGGCTGGGGAGCAGGGCTGCCACCAAAAGCAGTCGTGCTGCTTCCGGAAGTGGCTGCAGAAGCTCCAGAAGCGATGTGGCTACTTTAAGCGTGAGTCAGATCGGCTGTGGGAGACTCCCCTCCCTGCCCCCAGCCAGCGGGACTGGCCACCCCTGACGCAAGAAGCAACAGACACCCATGTGTGAAAGGCTCTAAAGGCACAATGATATTTATCTAAATGGATTTTGGGCTGTAAAAAGTTATGTTATGAGACTACCAAGGTGGACCTCCCATCAGTAGTAATGGCACATTCCAACACAGCACAAGATACTTCCACAGTATTCCTGCATAACGGATATCTTCAGGGTGGCTGTCTGTAACTCCATTCATATCTTTATAAACTATTATGCCATTGTGGAAGCCTCTATAGTAGAAGCTCTGTTTTCCAGAATGGTTCTCCAATTGCTGTTTACCTACTCCTACCTCCAGACATGTGGGCACAACTTTGGTGTCATCCACAAGGGAAAATGTGTACCTGGATAACTACACAAAGAATAATTATGCACAAAGAATAATTATGTCTTTGAGATGCTTTTTATTTACACATGTTTGAGCCCTGCCTTGTTTCCATCTTCCTCAGAGTGAAGTGGAGCTAACGGGCACTCTACGAACATTGTTAGGGAAACAGTCTGTGACTGAAGAGCAGACTTTGAAACTGATAATCAGCTTCATTTTACTGAGTCCTGAAATAAATGGGAAAGAATGAAAACACAGTTAGGTTTTCAAGTGGGAAGGAACTCCTCTATTTTCATAGGTATAGAAAAGCATCTGACCTCTCAGTGCTTATCCAAACAAAATCTCCATAGTTTCTGAACTTACGCTTGCTCTTGTAAAAAGTCACATTAATGTAGAAAGGTACAGAGATTCATAGCAGCACATGTAAAGATTTCTAATCTGAAGTCTTGGTGGCAAAAATGGCAATCTTTTAAAAGGCATTTAACAAAAGTGTTGTGGCAAGATAATAAGATAACAATGTATTGCTAAAAATACTAATTAATATTTTGGAAGGCTGTGACTTCCCTGCTAAAGAACTCTTGTCAAATGCTAATTAAATACTTACACATTCCTTGCAAATTTAATTTATTAAGTTACAACATTTATTGCTTCTGCAATTCTAGGTTAATTACATTGCTGTCGAATTGTTCTTTAATATACTTATTCATCCAGAGTATGTACCTTTATAATAATCAATCGTAGTGTTAATGTGTGTGAAAGGAAAGCTCCCAAAGTACTGTTTTGGAGGGAATGTTTCTATGTTTTTAGATGTGCACAAATTCCATTACAAGTAATAGGATTGATACATGGACCTGATTTTGGTTGTAATACATGTGAGATTTCCATGCTAATCATATCAATCAATAATGGGATTTGTTATGCATCACTTAGCATTGACTACATAGTAAATGATTAAATGTAAAATAATTTGAATAGAAATTGGCTTCTCACTAAGGTAGAAGAGTTAATGCAGCTTGAAAGGGGAATAAAACATATAAAATGATCCTGTCCCCATCTTATATGAAAGGTGTTTCTGGGAAGCTCCTGCCTTAGGATATGTTTGTATGGGAGTGACTGCAGTGTATTTACTAATTTGCATACTAATATAACTACTTAATTTGTTTACCAGTAACCATCCAGCTGAAGGAACACAGAACTAAGAATAAGCTAATTCAAATCCCTCTTTTACCTAGGAGGTAAAGTGGCTTTCCTGTCATTGTGACACAATACCTCAGGTCTTTCACAAGATACAGTTTACCACGAGTAAATGACAAACTCTTAACCTTGCTGTAGCTAGTCACTCAAAAGGAACATGATTCTTTAAGTATATTGTGGGCTTTTTTCCCCTTTGAAAGAAAAAGCACAAATACTGTAGAAGGCTTTCCTCTACACAAGCTCTTTTCAGGTAATAAAATAGAAACGAATCCAGTAATGTGTCAATGACCTTTCAGAAATGGAAACAGAAGTGTGTAGCATGTCACAAGACAAATCCTGCTCACAGTAGATAAAATTGCAGAAAATAGCAGTTAACAAGATTAGAGTTGGACAACCTTAAACTATTTAAGTATATCTGAAGTAAATTATGTTAAGATGTTGATAATTCAGCTTCAACTAAGATTACGCTAATGATGTTAAGGAGGTTAAGACAACAAGTTTTCAGACTTTTAAACTGATGCATATTTCTGGCTTTGTTGCTCACTCTTTTGGTAAAACAACAAGAAACCTGTGGGAGACAAATTCTGCTTCTAGGGCCTGATTTAAACCATTTTCCTCAGGATACTATTTTCAATTGTCTGGTTTTGCAGTGCCATTGATGAGGATACACTTCACTACAAAGATTTTAACCAAATCCTGAGGGAACACTGAGAAGATGTTAGAGGAAGCACTGCATTAGAAAAAGACTGAATTAAAACTAACTAGGGGCTTATATTTACAGAATGGATGAGAGAAAAAGATATTTACTACTGAGTGCCATGCTTCCTACTCTACATAGCAAACAGAGTAGCATAACTAGGGTAGGTGAGGGAAGCATAAGATCCAGGCACTAATTAAAGTGGGGAGGAGATGCTAGAACTGAGATTGAGGGTTGGATGAATTGAAGCAGCTATGCTACTAGTCCAGCCAGTACAGGCTTAGACTGTGTGAAGCCAGGCTGGGTATTGAGCAAGGATGTCAAGAAGGCTGTTGAATCCTGGCAGAAAAATTGTGGGGGAAAGAAGCATGGGGTGAAGATGAGAGGGAATTGCAGTGCCCCTTTGCTTGTGAATTGGGGGTTTTATTTCTTCACTCAGCATAGCACTTGGTGGCACCTTTGCGTGGGGGGTATGGCATGCACAGTAGGGGGTGATACTACACATAGCCATCCACCTCAATTTGCCAGTCCCAAAACCTCACTTCGGGATTCTCCCTCAGGTAACCGATAGTTGGCTGTCCCACTTCCTGGAGAACACCCGCAAGCCTGGGGTAATGCTGCCACCACCTGGGCACTGGTCTCTAGTAGGGCTTTGTGCAGCCTGGGGCATATGGACCCTGTGAACCTTGCGGCTGCTTTGCCCACAGTAATATTTCAGGGTGTTTCTTTCAGCCTGAAGCATCCCTAGATAGCATCAGGAAATACTGAAGGAAAACAGAAAGAAAAAAAAACTTTGCTGGCTAAGGAAGGGGCAGAAGGCCTCCCCTGTCAGCAGCACAACAATACACATTGTAACCCAACACCTTTATTGATCAAAGAGGGGGAGGAAGGTAGAACAAGGAAGTCAGAATACACCTTAAGCAAACAAAAACATGAGTCTTTTCAGAGATTGGATATGGTGATCCTTTTAAAATGTGACTGGCCTACATATAATTCCTATTTCCTGGCTGGTTTCCAGGATTTTACTTATAGAAAATCACCAGGTAGCAGTCTGAGGTACCTGACTGAAGTTTTCAAAATGCCCCCTGGAAGGAAGCTCCTCCTCTCCCCCTAGGAATTTTCTCTGGCCAGGTCACCTGATTGACCAGCCTGAACCAAGAAGAAAGCAAGGAGAGAGAGGGGTCACTTAGGATGACCCAAGTGAGGGAGAGGGGGAGGGGATTTCTTCACAGGGGGATTTCTTTGGCTGAGGGATACCTTCCCAATACTGTCAGGACCTGAGAGCTGCTCTAGCTCCACCTTGGTCTCTCTCTCTGCAGAGCTGGATCCCCACAGCTGTCAGGACCCAAGTGCCCCCTGCCTTCACCCCTTGGGTTCTGGACACCAGGTATGCCCCTAGATAACACCCCTTCCAACTTTGTCCAGGGTAACAAAGGAGCTCTCTACCTCTGCCAGCATATGTAGGGTTAGATCCTTTTTATCCTGGACAGGAGGCTAATTAGCATGCATCTTCCTCTGGTTCCATCTTCAGCAGTGTTACTTTTGGATAGAATATGACATATTTGTATGCAAAACCTTATTCACGCTAATTTTAATTTCCATATAATATTTTGATGGAGTTATGTTGAAGTCATTACTATTTTTTTAAAGAATGCATATCTGATTGTAAAGATTTTTTTTGGGGGGGTAAGTGTTAAAATATATAGTAACCATGCAATTCCAAGCTTCAGATATCCATAGGTCACTATTGACAATATTATTTAGTGGAGCAGGTTTAGGAGGAGTTGGCCTTTGAAGGGAATTAGAGTTTAAAAGCAGCTTCTTAGTGCTTAACTGAACTGTGTTTAGCAGTGTATGTATCTTTTCCACCATTTTGACATCATATATATCCATTTCTACAGCAACAGTTGCTATTTTCACATGGTAAGAGAAACCCACTCTCCATGTTCCCAGTCATATCTTGTCTATTTGCAATGAATTACTACCTTGTCATTCATGACTGCTCTTTTTCCCCCCCAAGAACTACATTGTCTTCATTCTCAATAGATGCTATCCATCTTCTTCTACTGAGCAATAGGTCAGTGGATGATTAATTTCCTTCATATTTTGTTAAGCTTTCTAGTCTGCATTTAACAGAAGTTCAAATACTGTGGGCTCTCTGCTACTCTTCCACTAACCACTGGCATATTGCTGCAGTGATACTGTGAAACTGATACAGTAGATTTCCTGATTGGCTCCGAGATACTTAAATTTTTAGGAATTCCAGGCTTGAATTTTCTTTCATACATTCCTCCTGTAAGACACTTTTGTTGTCCAACACTACTGCAGTGTTTCCTGTTTCTGCCTTATAAGTCCAGTGTCTTTGTTATCTCATATGGAATTTTATCTCACCTTCATGAATGCTTACTAAATAGTTGATCTTTCATCTATTAAACCTGTTCAGATACAAAATTATCTGCAGCTTCTCTATTGGAGAAAGGCTCTTTCCACTTTATGACTAGATATAGGACCAGTTCTAAACACAATTTTTTTCAAGTACAATATAATTTTTCCAGACTTCCACATATATAAACTCCAAGTTACTGATCTTAATTTAATTGCACAGAGGGGAACTATACTTTCATTTAACAAAGTAATAGATTTAATACATTCAAGTGTCTACTTATCATTTTAAAGTATATTTAAGTTTTGGAGGGGAAAGTGATTTTGCCCATTTAGTTCAATCTAATATATATAATTATTTAGGAGAAAAAAATGGAAATAGGAAAGAACCAAAATCATCAATTAAATTTCCACAAATGTAAGTGTGGGTTCTTGTCCATTACAAATATTGAACAAATCAGAAACATAATCATTTCAATTATGACTAGATATAGGACCAGTTCTAAACACAATTTTTTTCAAGTACAATATAATTTGCATCAGAAGATTCACACCTACTTTTATGAAGGAACCCTTCAAAATTAAAATCTAATTTTGGATATGTGTATATTTAGATACCAGAATAAAATGCTGTTTTAAATACAAGTTTCCTTGAAATAAAATGTCAAAATTATAATAGAGGCAAGGATTCTTCTTTTATTGAACCAAATGTATTGTTGGGATCAAATTAGACAAGCTTTTGAATGCAAGACATTCTTCTTCAGGTCCAATAAAAGATATCACCTTAAGAAATCCTTGCCTTTTACATGATTTCTGGAACATCAGAGCTACATTATCACTCTTACACTACCAAAATTATAGATGCTCTCTCTCTTTCTCTCTTTCTCTAGCTACATGTAGAGATATGGACTACACATCTTGAAGAACCCTTGATCAGTAACTTTTCTTTATTTTTTAAGCAACGTAAATATTAGCCATGTGAGAAGTGAGCTATATTGGATTCAGATTTGGATTTGGCCCAATTGGGGGGACAGTGATTTGATTAGTTGATTCAGATCACTGTCCTGATTTGATTTGGCTGAATCCGAAACTGAAGATTCGATTCTGATTCAGAGAATCAGCAATTCTGCCATAGACACAGCTTTATTTTTTTCTACATACCTCGAGGTTATAGGTATGACTCGTGAATGCTGAGATAGTGGGGCTGATGGAACAGAGTATGGAGGGGGCAGGGTGTGCTCAGCAGCAGACCTGGAAGTGGACAGGAAGTATTTCCAGTCCACTTCTGGGTCAGCCATTAAGCATGCAGGGGATTCACCACTCCTACCATGGCTCCAAGATTGGCCACGGGCGGGTGGGGGGAATCCAAGTGCCCCCCCCCAGACCCAGGAGGCACCAGTCACCAAGCCAACTTCTGATTTGATCTGGAGAAATTATTGGGTCTCCTGATTTGATTTGAGTTTGGAGATTCAGCTTCTGAACCACTGCCAAATTGAATCAGCAATTGAAGCTGCTTACAGCCCTACTAAACATACACACGCATACATGTGTACACACACACGCACGCACATAAAAAGTCTATGAGTCAGTGGTAGAGAGGAAAGTGAGGATCAGAAAATGCTTGTTTCCCGATATGTGCAGTTAATAAAGAAAAGCAGGGTCATGGTGTCTCCTATTAATGTAGGTACAGTAAAAAGTCTCCAAAAGAGTGCTTTAGGCACAAATCCCCTCTTCTCCTGAAGGTGAGTGCATGGACAAAACATCTCACAGGAATTCAGATACTGGTCACCAGCTAGTCTTTCAAACATACACCCTACTTTCAGCAGTTCTGACCTGTGCATTCTTATTGAATAACCAAGAATTAATATTAGTATCTTAGATGCTCTTAAATGCACCAGGTAGTTAATGCTGCACAAATACAATTCATTTACAATATTTAGCTAACTAAAGACAGCTTACTGTAGCCAAATCTTTTTTAACTGAAATTGTTTTATTATACAAAGTCTTCAAACTAGTGCACTTGCATTTTAAAGAAATAAATATAAGAATTTATGGGAATTAATGCAATTATTTTGGAAAATATGAAATAAAATTGGCCTACATATCTATATATGGTTTATGAATGGTCATGATTATTTAGTTTTATTTCAGCTAATTATATTTCCAACTAAGATAAGTATGGATCATCATATCAGATTCTCTCTGATTAAGTGTTAACTGGCATTATGAAATTTTAATTTCTGCAATATTACTTGATTGCTTCAGAACCCATAGTATAATTTACTGACAGGAAAATTAAAAATAAGTCATTTTCAAGCCTGTCCATATTTTAACATGATTTGATAACATTTATACAATTATAAATAAAGTAAAAACTGGTGACTGTGTGGCATTAAAAGAAGATTTTCAAGTGACTAGTGATTTATGGATGCTCGGTTTGAGATACCTTACAGGTAACTCTTTTCCAGAGGATAAGCCTATACTAATTAGTTGCATTTCAGCATTTCAAATGAAAGCACCTAGCATTACTGAAAATATTCGCTTTATGAAATGCACGTAAGAGTGCTTTTACTTCTGAGATACTTTTAGGAATGTTCCACAGTTCAGCAAGGAGTGGAGCCAATGCCATTGTTTTCCACTGGCTAATCTAAACAAATGAGTTGTTTGTTCAGGACAGAATTCCTATTTCAAGCACAATAGCTTTGATATGACCAAAAAGAAAAGTGTCTCGGGTGATAATTGTTCAGTTCAATAAACGATGTTTGTAATGCAGAAAAAAGTCAAAGGGACTTGAGATACTACCAAAGTTGTTTTGCTGGAACTAAGTGCTGTTTACTTAGAAGCTAGCACTTTTAAATAACTTCTGTATGAATATTTCATGGCACATGCCCACAAAATGTGTTTGGAGTATGGTGTTCTGATTCACTTACTTTTGGCTGTTCCTTGACTGAGGATGGGATGAGCTAATTGGTTTCAGTGTATATAGCTTTATACAATATGCAGAACCATCATTATATAATTCTTTGGTAGGTCCCATGTACCATTTAAGAATACAAAGGCCTTTTAATTATATAAACAGTGCCTTTGATGTTAAAGTAACTTCATGCTTTTGGAAGGGCCGGAAATATATCAGAAAGGACTTTACTTTTCGAGTGGTTCCATCAGTTCCAAGTTAAGATATATGTGTATCTATACCTGTCTTGGAAGGCCTGCTGGCTTCTCCCTCCAGGTCTTTCTCCCTCCTTTGGGTGGATGAGATGGTGCCTCAGCTGGGCCCTACCTGTCTCCAGGAAGAAAGGGGGAGGGGGTGATTTAGGGAGACAGTTTTAGGAGCTCTCTTGCTGTTCATGTCTATTCTGTACATGATTTGTAGATGAACATGGACTTTCTAAATTCAAAGATGACTAAACTTCTCAAATACTGAATTTACTGAAAAGAAAAAAAGGTCTTTTTAAAAGAAGGTCAGGGCCTGTAGGAGCAGCATTGTGCGTTCATTTCAAGTACTAAAACATGTGGTTTCAGGCCAAATTACTAGGAGATTAATGCTGCAGTCAATTGAACAATGATTTCATGGTTTATTTATAAGAAAATGCAAATAGGCTACTGAGGAGATTATTCAACCCAGAATAAATATCTGATCTCTGGTTTACATGAGGACTGGCAAAATTTGGTACCAGGAAAATAATATGATCCAATATGTACAAATAATGTTCTTCAATTCTGCCAGTAATTGGTATTCTCTTTTTTGGCTTATCAGTATGTTGCAGATCGTATTAATAAACAGTGATGTTCATTGGTGCTTCCATTTAAGGTTGTTTTGGGACCGTCTATTACAAATATCCTAATTGTATATTTTAAAATGCACTGTAAACGGTTGGTGAGAAGAGATTCCTGTCATACAAGTTCTTGCTAAGGGGTAATTTTGTTTCATTTGTTTTACAAACTTTGAAATAAATCATAGTCCATTTTTATAGAGGAGGTTAAAGGTGCTGTTCTTTGAATCTTAGGGCCTTGTTGCATGGTCATTTTAAGTGCTTTTGGAGCTCTTAACTCCTAGACTGCCTGCACATTAACACCTTGTAAGTGCTTTAAAGTAATTGTTACTTGGTTTAACATTACACCACTCCAGGGCAAGCTTATCTCTTAACTGACTAATTTTACTCCTGTTCCATTAACTTCTGGCCACTCTCCACAGCTTTCCTGCCCAAGGTGATGTCCTTTGGCATCCTAGGCAGTGGGTGAGCAGGGATGCCAGGGAGCAGCAGGGCCAGGTACAGTGCTTCACCCCCAGGGACATCTGACAGAACAAACAACATAGCCATGGATTTTTTGATGGCCACAGTGCCTCCAACCACTGCTCTCACCAGTTCTGTTCCAGGTGGCAGCAAAGTAAGCCGGTTCAAGAGGCAGGCACTGCCTCCCTGTTACTGCTCACACTGACTCTGTTCTGCTGTCTTGGACTGGCTTACTCTGCTCCTGGTGGGAGCAGAGCTGGTGTGAGTGGAAGCAGGGAGACAGTGCTCCCCACTCAGACTAGTTTTATTTTCTACCTGGGAGAAGAACCAGGAACAGACCTGGTTCAAGCAGCACCAAGAGGCATGTGCCTGCCAGGTGCTCCCAGGCTGCAGCATTTTCTCTGCCCAACAGAAACAGTGAATTTGTCCTTCCCTTGCCTTCTAGTCCTACCCTGCTTACCAAGCCTCTGTCACAGCTGTGCAGGTGAGGGACAGCCAGAGCAGATTTTTCACCTTACTGTGTGACTGCTGCACTAAGCTTAACAACACTAAGCTGATTAACATTTGTTCACCTTACAGCATAAGGTCTGACAAAACCCTTATAGATTCCATTCTAATTTCTTTTTTTTCACTATTCTATGTTTTCCTCCACACACCAAGGAAATCTGTCCTTTTAGTACAAAATTGCTATTTTGCTATGTTAATAACAGAGCAGAGTAAGTAAAAAAAAGTAAGATCTAAATTAAGGAAGTACACAATAAGCTACATGCTGCACAGGGAACAAATAAGTGACTTCACAATTTTATTGCTTACAACCACTCTAAAACTCTTTTCAAGAACCTGTTCCACAACTACCATCATCCTTCTGGTTAAGGAACACTTAATCATAATTTCCTTGGAAATAATCAATATTTCTTAATTAGTCAGATGAGGCAGTTGTTAGCTGTGAGCACTTTCTCTTCCCAGGGGTCCATGCTGCCTCAACAGTGCTGTGAATATCTGCCTAGAGATGAAAGGGGATGGAAGAGACTAAGAAGAATGGACCCAATTGTCAAGGATGACTCTTCCCAAAATAGTGGGCTCTGGAACTTTAAAGTAGAAAACAAACTGAATAAGATTCTTCCATAAAGCAGAATGCTCTTCGCTGTTTTAGGATGCTGTGGGTAGAGCCACTTTACAGGAGTATCTACCTTCTATACGCAAAAAAGATAAAACCAGCACTGTGGACACTAACAAAGAACAGAAGGAAAAAATCTGCTGGACCCCAAACTGTGTATCCTGTTTTTTAAAGGACTATAATTACTTTCATAGCACTGGAACTAAAACTGGAAAAGGTTAGCTCTGTGTTTACTCTGGAAGCTGGTAGAGCATGAGCAATATGAGATGGGGACATGGGTGATTACCAGAAATTTGGGTTTTCTGTTTGCTGTGGAAGAATGCAGATTTTTCTCCTTTAAAGAAGAAAAAACCAGGAAACCATGGGTTTCCCCTTGCAGGCTGGCGGAATTCATCTGCACATACATACATGTACCTGACAACCAGGCAGTACAGCAGAGAGCAGCTCCCTGCAGGTAAGTCTATGGGGTGGGGGTTGGGGGAACAGGCAATGCATTGTAGGACACAGGTGATATGGCAGGGGGACACATGCACCCCCCCCCGCCAGACTTCTGTGCCCACTGGGGTATGAGGATGCAGCTGGACTGGACCAGCTTCGGGCAGGAGCCACTTCCTCAGGTCAGAGGGCAGGACCCAGCATGGGAGGGTGTGCTATGCCATGCCAAGGTGAGGCAAACCCTGCCTGCCTGGCAGCAATGAAGTGCACGACTCTACACTGCTGTGCCTCACTTTGCTGGTCATAGCAGCACAACACCCCCTCCTGTGCTGGGTCCTGCCCACTGGTCTAAGGAGCCAGCTCATGTCTGGAGCTGGTACAGCCTGGCTGCAGCCCTATGCCCCTCTGTAGGCTCAGAAGGATATGCTCCCCCCCACCCTGTGTTGCTCACACTCACCCTGCCTTCCCTACATACCCACCCCCTTCTCACACACTAGGGAGGCTGGGGCCTTGGGGTAGGGGGAAGTGGGTCAGGATTGAGAGGCACCAGCAGGGCTGGGGGAGGCTGTGACTTGAGAGTGAGGGGCACTAGCAGGGCCAGAGGGCTGTGGGTTGGAAGTGAGAGGAAATAGCATGGGCAGGGGAAAGGCACTGGCATATTAGGGATGCTCAGCACCACAAAGCAGTGTGGAGGGGACAGCTAGACCCTGTGGCAGCAAGAGACCAGCTGCCATGGAGAACAATGAACTGGAAGTGCTGGGGAATCCCTGACAGTGAGATGAGCTGGCATGCCTGATGTTGGTGTTGCAGAGAGAAGCCCTGGCCCCGGTCCTGGCACCTTTTGTTAGTGCATGCTGGCTCTGATTAGACATCTGTACCACCAGATGTTGGCAGCATGGACAAAGCAGGAAGGGGGACTGGAAGTAGAAGCCCGGAGCTGGAGGAATCAGCATCCAGGCAAAATATGCCCTTAGAACTAAGGCAGTGTCCCACAAACAGAGGCTCAGAGAAGCCTGTTGACTTACTTGGAGAGTCACCATTGAGGATCGAAAGTGGCGGATGGTTGTCAGACAGCAACAACCCTGTTGAAAGAGAGTGTATAACTGTAAGTGAAAGGGTAAGTGAGAGATGAGCCTTTCACACAACCCAACACACTCTTTATAAGACATAGAGTGCAGATATTGTGGAATACTACTGTGATACAAGGGAAGAGTTCCTTATTTGAAGATAGAGGTTTTTTGTTTTGAACCCAACTTAACCTGATGCCTTAAGAATGTCTTTTTTATTAAGGCACCAGGCTTAGACCAGGTACTCTGGTAAAGACACGCAGATAGAAAGCTAGAGCTACTTACCTGACTGTGACCTCAGCATCAGGTTGGTGCTAGGCCAGGTGTAGGGGAGGCGGAGCCCCAGGATACATCACCAGACCTGGCCAAGTGGCGGTGCAAGAAAACATACAGCCTTCCTTCCTCTCAATACAAAAAAACCCCATGAAGACATGGCAGAAGAGAGAGCATCGGGCACTGTAACATTCAGGCTACCAGGTCAAACTGTCCACTCATAAGGCAGTAGCACAGAAATATGCTGTGAGAAGTAGACATCCAGTTAGAGAAACACATGGATGTCTACAGACCCATATACTGCTAAGTGAAGAGGGCAGAGAAGATCTGATTTTTCAAAAAACAAAATAAAAAAACCCCATATATACATACATACAGTGGGGTTTTATTTTAATTGTGGGAAAACATGGAATTTGGGGGTTTTAATCAGAGAATTTGGGATTCTTAAACAGAGAAAACCAGAATCCCTCATGATTACCTACCTAAGCCACAAGCCAGGAGCTGGCTGTCAGAGAACAGGGGTTTGCATCACAAGGGGTGAAAAAGAAAACAAGGCAGTTTGGAGCCTTGGGCCCAAGATTAGGCAGGGACATATTTGTCTTGCTGAGTACCCTCCCAGATACTTAAAAGGCTAGTGCTTAAAAGCAGGCACCTGCACCCAGTAGGTAACTGAAACACAGGTGGATACAGTTAGGCTACTGCCACAAAGGACAAGTCAGGCAACTACTGCACTAGCTCCTGACAAAGACTCCTGCCTCTAATAATTTGCAGAGCTGTAGCCTAGGTGAGACTATACCCAGCACAGACCTCCTACTGTCTACCATCCTCAAGCTGATATTTGTCCTTCTCTTCCTCTCCATGCCCTACCTGGAGCAACAGACATGCAGACTTCATGTGGGTGGTGTGGATGTCACCCACTCTGTATAAATTATAGTGCATCTGTGCAATTTTGCTAACAATACCTTTTTCTTAACTTCATGTTAAAAAGTGTGAAAGTTCAATGGTTCAGGTTCCCTAGAGACCTACAAATTAAATCTTCCATTCTTTGAAAATACATTAAATAGTTTATATTAATATATTGCAGTAAGGTACATTCTGAAACCCAAAAATCATATTTCCAGTGAGTTAAGAAACTACAAGGCTTACTGAAAAAATAGCATATAATTTGTATGGTGAATTCAACCACTTTTTCCCATTCACAATTTTTCTCTGAAGAGCTTAACAGTTTCTCAGATGTTTTAATTTTATCAGTTGCATCATTTGGTCAATGCATAGCTAACATATTGGTAATGTTGGTGCATCTTAATTGGAAGTAAGCTGAAATGATTGCATTTCCTCAGTGTGTGAGATGAGTGTAACTCTTGAAATTAGGTTCTGGTGAGTACAATCATATCTCTGAATTCAAGGCTAAGTTTTCCAATATATCTGAAATCTACTCAGATGCAGTAGATCTTGGCTGCTCTTTAAAGAAACCTTACTGAAGGAGCAGGAACAAACCATCCTGATACACAGAAAGACTAGCAAGTATGGCAGAAGACCAGCTTGGTTTACCAAAGAACTCTTCAGTGAACTAAAACACAAAAAGGAAGCTTACAAGAAGTGGAAACTTGGACAAATGACTAGGGAGGAGTACAAAGTCATTGCTCAAGCATGCAGGGATGAAATCAAGATGGCCAAAGCACAACTGGAGTTGCAACTAGTAAGGAATGTGAAGGGTAACAAAAAGGGTTTCTACAAGTATGTCAGCAACAAGAGGAAGATAAGGGGAAGTGTGGGCCCTTTACTAGATGTGGGAGGCAACCTAGTGACAGATGATGAGGAAAAGGCTGAAGTACTCAATACCTTTTTCACCTCAGCCTTCATAGGCAAGGTCAGCTCCCAAACTACTGCACCTGACAGCGTAGTTTGTGGAGGAAATGAGTAGCCAACAGTAGTGAAAGAACAGGTTAGGGACTATTTATAAAAGCTGGACATGTACAAGCCCAGGGGGCCAGACAACATGGACCTGAGGCTGGTGAGGAAGATAGCCAATGTGATTGCAGAGCCAATGGGCATCCTCTTTGAAAACCTTTGGCAATTGGGAGAGGTCCTGGACAATTGAAAATGGACAAATATAGTGCCCATCTTGAAGAAAAGGTAGAAGGATGATCCAGAGAACTACAGATCGGTCAGCGTCACCCCAGTCCCTGGAAAAATCGTGGAGCAGGTCCTCAAGCAATCCATTTCTAAGCACTTGGAGGAGGAGAAGAAAGTGATTAGGAAGAGCCAGCATGGATTCACCAAGGGCAAGTCATGCCTGACCAACCTAATTGCCTTCTATGATGAGATGACTGGCTCTGTGGATGCAGGAAGAGCACTGGACATAATATACCTTGATTTTAGTAAGGATTTTGATATGCTCACCCACAATATTCTCTTAAGCAAGCTCAGGAAGTATGAGTTGTATAAATGGACTGTAAGGTGCATAGAAAACTGGCTGCATCATCAGAGTCAGAAGGTAGAACTCAATGGTTCAATGTCTAGTCTGACAGCTGATGTCAAACGAGTGCCCCAGGGGTGAGTCCTGGGGCCAGTTTTGTTCAATATCTTCATAAACAACCTGGAAGATAGGATGGAATGCACCCTCAGCAAGTCTGTGGAAGACAGCAAGCTGGAGGCAGTAGTAGAGGATATGGCTAGGATTCAAAGAGACCTAGACAAATTGGAGGATTGAACGAAAATAAATCTCATGAGGTTCAATTAAAAAAAATGCAAAGTCCTATACTTAGGACATAACAATCCCATGCATGGGGGACCTATTAGCTATGCAGCAGCTCTGCAAAAAAAAACTTTGGGGTTATAGTGGACAATAAGTTGAATATGAGCCAATAGTGTGCCCTTGTTGTGAAGAAGGCTAATAGCATACTGGGCTGCATTAGTAGGAACGTTGCCAGATTGAGGGAGTGATTATTCCCCTCTATTTGGCACTGGTGAGGCCACATCTGGAGTACTGTTCCCAGTTCTGAGCCCCACATTACAGAACAGTTGTGGACAAAATGGTTAGAGGGTTGGGGAATGTGATTTATGGGGAGAGGCTGAGGGAACTGATTTGATTTAGTTTGGAAAAGAGAAGATTAAGAGAGGATTTAATAGCAGTCTTCAGCTACCTGAAGGATGGTTCCAAAGAGCTTGGAGCTAGACTGTCCTCAGTGGTGGCAGATAACAGAATAAGGAGCAATGGTCTCAAATTGCAGCAAGGGACATTCAGGTTAGATATTAGGAAACACTTTCTCACTAGGTGGGTAGTAAAACACTGGAACCCAGAGAGGTTGTGGAATCTCCATCCTTCGAAGTTTTTAAGACCTGGCTAGACAAAGCCTTGGCTGGGATTATATAGTTGTGGGTTGTCCTGCTTTGAGAAAGGATTGGGCGAGATGACCTCTTGATATCACTTCTAACCCTAATTTACTATGATTGGAAGTATTTCTGGAACCAAGTAAGCAATCTGAGGACCTGTTCTAACCACTAATCCATCCACTGTTTGCCACTTGAGGAGGAGTGAAGAAAGCAGATTAGAAGGGGTGAATCTGACACAGAATTTATTTGTTGAAACAACTGCTTAGAATTCATTATTTCCAACAATATTTGTTCCAGGTTGCTAGTAGTTATGGACTAGAGAAAAGGAGCAACGTTTTGTTTTGTGTTGCCTTTTGGGGACAAACTCATTTTGAAGTCAGTCATTCATTATGGGCTCAGGTGCTCATCTCAATGACAATGATGTTCATGTTCAGGAAAAATATAGGATGAGAAAAGTAACAGAAAACGGAGAGGGAGAGCTAAAAACAAAAACAATATACAGTTATAAAAGAAGACAAGGGAAGAGCATTCTAAGGGAAAATATGCACACTTGATTAATACAGGCAGAACTCAGCTTTATTAGGAATATGGGGGTCAGATGAAACAGTTTTAAAGTAGTGTAGTTTACAAACTATGGTTAGTATTACAGAATCTTGTAATCTTTTGCATACCCTTCTACAATCACATTCCCAAATGTGCACAGTCTGCAAAAAGCGAGACCCCATGAAGTTTGCCACTCTCCATTTATGTTGAAAATGCATACTAAAAACCCAAAGGGGAATTCAGAATTCAGGCAGCAAAGCTATGTCTTTGACTTACTCTGCTATAATATATTGCATATAATTCATCCCCTGTTTCAAGATTTTGCCAGTCTCATGGGGCAAAAAATATGAGATAAGGAAAGACTTGTCCCAAAAGTCTGAATGTCTTCATTGTGAGATGCTGTTGGTCAGGTGCTCCCCATTATTTTAATGTAGGGTTTATATGGTATAAATGCTTCATTTTCTTATTAAACAATTTAAAGGAGAGTAAGATAGACACAAATAGAAGTGCCTCCGGGTGGCTGAAAACTTGTTAAGATGATTTTTTTTCCCTATTTTTTCTAATACGCATTCTCAGCACAACCCACTATAGCTCCCAGGAGTCATTATACTGTATGCCGTGGATGTTTATTACCAATATGATAAATCATTTAATGAAGCTCAAATAATCAAAACAGAGATTTACTGAACAAGTTTAAATCTCTTATTTTAACAAGAGGTCCTCCAGAGTGTTATGAAAAGTAAACAAACCTTTCAAAGATTTCATACACATAAAAAATACAGCAGTTGGCATGATTAAATATTTTTACCCCAACTATGAAACTTGGAAATGGCTTAAATGACCTATTTCACACTTTTTTTTAGGATTCTGTGCTTTACATTATACCAATTTGTTTAAAACAAACAAACAAACAAAAAAACAATGAGTAAATGCCTTTTATAACTGGGTCTAAGAAAGCAAGAGATTGGTCAATCAAACACAGAGGACTTAAAAAATCAGTTTGATAAAAGGATCATGGATTTCAATTAAATTTTGCCTGTGTACATTATCTGTTATTGTTTGTTTCTTGTGGTTGCTTTGGCTCATTTGTAAAGGCAGATGTATAAGTCTCTCTATTGGGACTGGTAAATAAACTGAAAAATTCGTAACTGTGATCATAATCAAATACTGTGGATCTGTTTGTGTACATTTATTATGAATAGTCACTTGAAGTATAAGGGAAGTAACATCTACTACTAATTGAGAATTAAATTATGTGAAGTTGATTGATTTCAAACATCTTTATATTTTATATACAATGCAAACCTCCTCTAAGTCCTGTTTCAAAGCCGATAGGAATCTTTTTACAGACTTCAGTAGACTTTGCATCAGGTAAAATGGTAAAATCCATTTTTTAAAACAACTTTTACTGTGTAACTGCAGGGTTTATATAGAAGAATAAAAAGGAAACACCTGATTATCATTCTGATTCATTGAACCTTTGTTATAGCTGTGTTTAGACTAAATAGGTTACCTTTTTATTTGAGTATAATATAGTACACTAATTATTCCTGATACTGAAGAATTGAATAATAAATTTGATCAATCCATTTTCTAATGTTTTTGCTAAAAATACATTTTTTGACAATTTAACTTTAAAATTCTGTATCTGGAATAGGAATAAACATAGGTATAAGAGGTTTTTAAATATTTGATTACATATGTCTCTCAGTCTATCAAACTGCATCTTTATAAAATGTTGATATGTAGGCACACTTTTAATATCAAATGGGATAAGCATTCTTCCAATGTGAGTTCTAGAAGGAATGCATACTTTTAGTTTCAAACATCATTTTTTTCTAATACAGAGTTATGCCCACAGATTATATTGTATGTACTTCTTTAGAGTAATCATCAAGCTGGTTTATACAACATTTGTATTCATTGTTTTGTTATATTGGTTTTGTACTTGCATTTTTTATTCTTTTTTACCTCTTTTGTAGATGAAGTCAAAACTGCTTTAAAGGGGGAAATCATGTTATTAAAATCCCAGTTTCGGATAGGAAAGTTAACATTGATACAGCTCAGTTATATAGTGTGCAAATAAATGCAAAATTTGTTTTGGAATGTGTTGGTATGAGCTGCCATGGCACCAACTCAAAATAATAGATATTAGATTTACCCAAAGAACCTTGTTTGCCTATGTCCTTACACTAACAGGGCTATAACCTATCCATCTGAAACTTGGTATAAGCTACAAATTCATAAATGAAAGCAAAACCCAGAATTAAGGAAAGGGCTCTTTTTGCTGGCAAACCAAAGAAACATAGTTGATTTTATTTTTTAATGCCTCTGCCTTCACTGTAAAGATTGAAAGCTGTATGTTTTCGCTTTACCCATCAGCAGGGTATTTGTATAACCCAGATCAGGAGCCAAGGTAATTTCTCTGTTCAGGCAGCACTTCTAGCCCTGTTTTCTTGGGGTAAAGACCTACACCCATTAATTTCAGAAGGAACGGGATTCATTCTTAGTGGATCACTAAGTCAAATACTCAGGTTAATAGCAAAATAAAATAACTATTTCTGTAAAGTTTTCAGATATATACACTTTGCAAGGTTCGAAAAGCTGCTTGGTGCTTTTTGCTGTTACTTGTCTATCATGCAAAGCTGTTTTTTGGCACTTAAGAAAACATAGATAGGACGTCTATGCTTAGAGAATTTACTATTTATGTCCAGGTGTGAGTTAGTAGGGGAATAACCAAAAAATATATAAGGAGGCAAGAGTAAAAACAAGGTTGCAGATAAGATCATAATGATCATTTATGGAAGTCATCTATCCTTCTCAATAGATCCTTTAAAAATATATATCACCTTATAATATGTCCTCAATACATCCATCATATTAATTTTTCTTCTGTAAAAAGATGTTGTTGAAGCACAGACAACTTGACAAAGGCAAGAGTAGAGGCATGATAACATAGTTCAGGAAGATCATTTTATAGGGGCAGTATAGGGAGACGTTTATGAAAGAGGCCAACAAATAACACATTTGTGATCATGTTAGTGGTTGACTGCAAAATAAGACAAGTTCTGTGATGTAGATCATGTTTGACTGATGAAGGGCTCTTAAAATGAGGACAAGGAAATTGAGTTTTAAGCTTAGATCTAGTGAATAACCTATCTATCTGAGTGGGAGGGTATTGAGATGACACATCAAATCAAGTGGCAAGAAAGATGCTCTTGGCAGCAGCATTTTGGCCTAGTTAAAGAAGGCAAGCATTAGTGTCCAAGAGATCAAAGAGGAGAAGATTGCAGTAGTTGATGATTAGATTGTGAACAAGTGATTTGGCTATGGAAATGGAAAGGAAAGCAATGACTTTCAGAGCCATTATGAAGGAAGTAGTAATAGGATTTTGTTGCTGCCTAGACAAATTGTAGGAGCTGCCTAATTTACAATGGCATCAATGAAAGGAGAACCAGGCCCCAAAGATGGGCAAAATAGTTTAGTTTATGCTAATTAACCACTTTCTGACAGTAAAATTCAGTCCCTGACATAAGCCCTTGCAGCTTCTGCTGGAGGCAGTGGGAGTTTCTGTTTCTTCCAACAATGTGGCAGTACTCTGAATATAAACCAAATTCTGGAGTACTCTGAATATAAACCAAAGTGGATAGAGCACGGCCTCTTTTATGTTACACTTTTCATTTTCTACAAATTACTTTTCCTGCAATATATCCTTAAGTACCCCCTTTACACAAAATGTATACAGCTCTTGAAGTAATACTACCTTGTTTTTCGCAAGTATTGTGTAACCAAGCAATGTATACCACATCTATCTGTAACTGTAGGCGATCACAATAGATCAGTCTGCTTACTCCACCTGAATTTTGTCCTGGTTTTTTTAAACAAAAGGCAGTACTCCAATTGGTTACACAATGGTCAGAAAGCATGAACTGAATTCCTTTTTCTTTCCTCAGCTGCACAAAAGATATTATCTACACAAAACTTTTTTTTTTTTTTTTTAAATAAAAATGTGACAAGGGATATGAAACTGTAAGATAACACATGCCTCAAGGGATTCTGCCAGGCACAATCCTTTGATAATATTTTATTTACATGTTTTCTCTTTGATAACAAATGCCAAAATATGAAAAGCCAACATTCATGAACATTCACTGATGCTCCTAACAGATATTTGCTAATGTTTTTAAACACTATGTTTGTTCATTTTGACCAGTCAAAGACAGTTAATACCCTAAGAATCTGAAAGTATATGCTTTGACATTATACAATCAAGTGAATGCACACAGTGCAGAGAGGTGTGGGGCATAAAACCCAAATATCTGCACATACAAATTCACAAATACAAGTTATTTGTAAGTAAATCTCTCGTGTAAATATTTGCAAGACTGGGACCCAAGTTTGTATGTCTGCAACAAGCTTGTTAGACCAGGTCATCTGTTCATGCAACAATCAGGGTTATGCGTTTTTAAAATTGTAGCAAAACCCCGTCATTCCCAATTTTTTGTATTTTAAAGGGGAAAAATGGAGCTTAACAACACAAAATCCAACAATTTTGGAACTGGTTCATCTCGTCACACTGACAATAGGCCATGTCCTGTTTGATCATTATCTTGCTGGGATCTTAGAATCCCTTCTGACTTCCCGCCCTGGGGCAGGTGGCTGGACTTGATGATCCTCCAGGGTCCCTTCCAGCCCGAATGTCTATGAAATGAAATCTGTGAAATCATTACACAGCAGTTTTACATGGATAGATATTTGTTTCAGTGATCTTGTAATATATGTACTTCATACATAAATGAAGATTCATTTAAATATACATAGAATATATATTCACTCACAAAAATCTTTGCCACGTTTTAAATATATAATGAATGTATTTATATACAAATATATTAATCTTTATTAAATATAAATGATTATTAAAGAGATATATTATATTACAATATAGGCCAGTAAGGAGAATGAAGTTTCATGTAAATATATAATTATAAAATGCACCTTTGTTCTTCTTCTTGACTTCTAATACAGTTTTGGCAGAGTAAACATCAAAATACATAGGCTAGACAACCCTTTGGACTAATTGTTTTGGAGCAAACATCTTCCAAGTGATGTGGATGTAAAGTACATAACAAATTAGATATCTAGTGGAAATAATAGCTGTATATATCTAGATTCAGTCATCTGTAACTGGTATTGTTTTTTGCTGTAGGTAAAACAATCTGGTTGGGCATCCCTAACTGTTTGCTGTAGTCTCTTATCAATTGATCCCTTCTCTTCTTTACCCTATTCTCACAAAAATTTCCATTTGTCTTTCTGTGCTATCCTGCATATGGTATCCTTTCCATTAACTGAAACCTTGTGTCAAATGCATAGTGTGTAGCTATATAGAAATCATCACTTCCCTGTCCTGCTTCTCCCCTGTGACTGTATGCAGTGACAATGTCTTTGTAAGCACTTAATAGATTCCTGATTCTGATGGGAGCATCAGAACACTATTATATGATACCTTGATATACACATTATTTCTTAACTGTGAACAAGTTTCTATTTCATTTCTGCAATTAGTGCATAAAACAGTTTTCTAATTCCTACCTACAACTGTTAGTATTAGATCTAGGAAAAGTAAAAAGGACTATAGTGAATTTACTCACCTCGCTACAGAGATCACCAGGTACAGAAAGTCATAAGCTTTTGTAGGCCACTGTCATAGTTGGCAGGGCTGGAAAGGACATAAGCAGATCATCAAGTCCGACCCCCTGCCATGGGCAGGAAAGAATTCTGGGGTCAAACAACCCCGGCAAGGTGATTGTGTAGCTTCCTTTCCAAGACCCCCAGGGTAGGGGTGAACTCCACCTCCCTTGGAAATTGGTTCCAGCTCCTAGCTGCCCTAACCATGAAGTAGTGCCTCCTGATGTCTAGCCTGAATCTACTCTCAGTCAGCTTATGTCCATTATTCCTTGGAAACTCCTGGTAGTGCATGGGGGAACAGGGACTCTCCCATGGCCTGCTGGTCTCCCTTGGCAAGTTTGTAGGCAGCCACCAGACCCCCTCCCAGCCTTCTTTTGTGGAGGCTGAACAGGTTCAGGTCTTGTAGCCTCTCCTCATGGGGCCTACCTTGTTGCCCCTTGATCATGTGAGCGGTCCTCCTCTGGACCCTCTCAGTGCTGTCCACAACCCTTCTGAAGTGTGGCACCCAGAACTGAATGCAGTACTCCAGCTGTGGCCTGACCAGTGTCACAAAGGGGGAGGACCACCTCCTTGGACCTGCTTGTGATGCATCTATGGATGCATGACAAGGTGCAGTTGGCCTTCCTGACCGCATCTCCACACTGGCGGCCCATGTTCATCTCAGAATCAATAGTGACTCCAAGATCCTTTTCTGCCTCTGTGCTGACAAGAATGGAGTTCCCCAGCCTGTAGGTATGCTTCTGGTTCTTCCTCCCCAGGTGCAATACCTTGCACTTGTCCATATTGAAACCCATCCTAGTCTCATCTGCCCACTTCTGTAACTTGTCCAGATCTAGTTGTAGCCTGTCCCTCTCTTCTAGCCTGTTCACTTCTCCCCACATCTTAGTGTCATCTGCAAACTTGAACAAGGTGCTTTTCACCCCCTCGTCCAAGTTGCTGATGAAGATATTGAACAGTGAGGGCCCAAGGACCAAGCCCTGGGGGAACCAACTGCCCACGTCCCTCGAGGTCGAAAATAATCCACCCACCACCATGCTCTGGGTGCAGCCCTCCAGCCAGTTTGCAACCCATTTGACTGTGTAGATATCAACACCACAGCTACTTAATTTTTTAATGAGGATGGGGTGAGAGACAGTGTTGAAGGCCTTCCTAAAGTCCAGAAAGACTACGTCCACTATGATACCTGCATCCAAGGTTTTTGTAGCCTGGTTGTGGAAGGCCACCAGGTTGGTCTGACAGGATGTGCCTCTAATGAACCCATGTTGATTGCCCTTAAGCATAACCTTCCCTGCTGGTCCCTTGCAGATATGCTCCTGGATAATTTTTTCAAAGAACTTCCCCAGGACCGAGGTAAGACTAACAGGCCTATAGTTTCCTGGGTCCTCTTTCCTCCATTTTTTGAAAATAGGGACCATATTGGCTCTTTTCCAGTCCTCTGGCACCTTGCCAGAGCACCACAAGTTGTTGTAAAGTTGTGCCAGGGGTCCTGCAATGACTTTTCCCAATTCCCTCAGCACTCTGGGGTGGAGATTGTCAGGACCTGCTGCTTTGAACACGTCTAGTCCCTCCAGAAGTTCCCTGACTAGGTCCTCACTGACCCTGGGCCCGGCTATGCCTCCCCCGGGCCCATCCAGATTCCTGTGGGGGGGGGGGGATGTCCTTATCCCTGCTCAGAAAAATGGAAGAAAAGAATCTGATGCTACCATCCGCTTACCAAGCATGTCCTGTAGAGATCCCACATTACTTGGTACCTTGTTCTTACCCCCTATGTATTTTAAAAAAAGACTACTTGTTATCTTTGATCTGGGTCGCTAGTCCCAGTTCCATCTCTGCCTTAGGCTTCCTAACAGCCCCCCTACAATCTCAAGCAGTGGAGGTATAATCCTTCATGGTGATGGCCCCTCCCTTCCATTGGGTGTACACCTCCTTTTTGGCTTTGAGATGTTCCTGGATGCTTTTGGTGAGCCACAGGGGCTTTTGAGTGCTGTTGCCCCCTTTGATCCATGTGGGGATTGTCACCGTTTGGCTTGGAGGATCATCTCCTTAAGGAACAACCACTCTTCTTGGACTCCCAACTCCCCTCCCTTCTGGGACCTCAATGCCTCCCTGACTAATGTCCTTAACTCACTGAAATCAGCCTTCCTGAAGTCAAGAGCTGCTACCTTTCTGAAGGCCTTTGACACTGTGAGGGAGTGGGGCCTAGGAGCGGCCGTGAACTCCCTAGCGCCCCCTACCATCACTCAAGGCTGTATTCAGCACCCTCAGATTCTCGCCCGCCACGACTTTGATCTTAAATGAGTTTTAAATGGGAGGCTGCCTTTATCTCCCTGGTGAATGGTACGTATAGTCCTGCCCCTACTCCAAAAATGGGGTACCTCTTTGCACCCCTCCCTTAAGGGGTATGCGTGGGACGTTGTGCAGTCCCTTGCCCTCTGGTGCTCTCTCTAGCACCCCGGGCTCATCACCCGCCTGGTGTCCCTGGGCCTGGCTCTCCGCCGGCGCCCTGTCACCAGCGCCCCTTGGGCCTGGCTCTCCACCCACTGCCCCACTCTGGGGCCTGAATCGCCCACCCCTGGGCTTTTTCATCCTTCTCAGGGCCTCTACCATGCCTCCGGCGCCTCTCGCCCTTCTTGGGTCTTTGCCACCCTATTGGCGGCCGTTGCCCCCTTTCTGGGCACACGCCTGCGCTCCTCGCATGAGCTCTCTGCCCCCACTGGAGCCTTGCCCTCTCTAGGGCCCACACCATGCTCTCTGTGGCCGTTGCCCTGCCTCTGGGCCTGTGCCATGCTCTCTGCCCCCCTCTGGGGCCTTGCCCTTTCTAGGGCCCACACCATGCTCCCCACAGCAGTTGCCCTCCTACTGGGCCTATACCATGCTCCTCGCAATTGGGGCTCAGGTGGCCACAGCCATGCCTGGCCCCCTTGACCCTTCTCTGGGTCCTTTGCCCCACTGGGCAAACACCATGCCTCTCTCTGGCACAAACCCCATGCCTCTCCAGCACAAACTGTAGTGCCCCACTGGCACCATGCCCCTACTGGGCACTGGGAACCCCCAGGCTGCTGGGGAGCCCCCTGAGGCCTCCTCACTCCCCTACAGCCTCACCCAGTCCTCCAGTGTAACTATAACCAAAACACCAGCCACCTGGTTTCAACATAAAACACAGAGCCTCCTGCTCATAACATAAACACTGAGCCCCCCAGGCCTCCAACCATACCTCTTGTCAAGGTGCTCCCATCCCCGGCATCATTGCAGCCAGTCAGCACCACAATGCTGCCACTACCAATTCAGGCCACTCAGCTCAGCCGCAGAGCGGGAGCAGCAGCAGGTGCCAGAAGAGAACTACTAGTCAGGCTCCAGCCTGGGCTATTTATAAAGGCCTGGCCCTGCCCCCTTCTGGCCACCTGACCGGCTGGTTTCCCTAGCAACCCACAGCTGCACTGCCCTGTTGATTGGCAGCTCTGACCATCAGCACCTGAGCTGCCCAGGTGACTGACAGCTCACCTTATCTCCTTCTCAGGCACGGAGCACCCCAGTGCCTCCGTGACAGACACCCTGTGCTGGATGGTGAATTCCAGTAGGTGATGATCGCTATCACCTAGCTGGTCAAGCACCCAGGGACCCCTCACCATGTCGTCACTTGTGACCAGGACCAGGACCAGGACCAACAAGGCATTTGCCCTGGTGGGGCTGTGCACCTCCTGGGTTAGATAGTGGTCCTGTAACTTGGCTAGGAACCTACGTGAGTGGTCAGACCTGGCTGACTGCTCTTCCCAGCAGATGTCTGAATAGTTTAGGTCACCCATGATGACAATATCCCTTGACTTAACTTCCTCTGTAAGCTGACCTGAGAATTCTCAGTCTAGCTTTTCCCCCTGGTTAGGTGGCCTGTAGTAGACCCCCACCGTTAGGTCCCTTTCCCCCCACCCAACCACCTTGTATTCTGACCCAGAGCACCTCAGTCTGCCCTACCTCAGACCCAGTGCTGTTTACTGAGGATGTGTATTGCTCTTTGATGTAGAGCACCACACCCTCACCTTTCCTCCCCATTCTAACCCACCTATACAGCCTATAGCCCTTGGTGTTTACCACCAAGTCATGCGTTGCATCCCACCAAGTTTCAGTGAGCCCCACTCTGTCTGGGTTTGTGTTAGCTAACAGGAGGGCAAGTTCCTCCTGTTTGTTCCTCATTCTATGAGCACTAGTGTAGAGGCATTTAAGGCCTCCTGAGGGTGTATGTGCTCCCTGCCCCCAATCCCAGGACTATGCGGGGCCCTGTTTCTTACCTGGGTATTTCTTGTGCTCGTCGCCTGTCTTGACTGGGCAGTTCTTGTGGGTGTCTCTTAGTTTAGTGTTCCATGGTTCCTTTGGTCCTCTTCCTACTCCTCCCCTGATGAGCCTAGTTTAAAGCCCACCGGAGGAGGTCAGCCAACCTGAAAGAAAACACATGATGTCTACTTCATCAGAGTCTATTTCACAGAAGTAGTCACTTATCTGTAAAAGATTATGCCTCTCTGTACCAGTAAGTTTCTCAGGTGCTACGTTGTTCTGCCTTCTGCCTGACTCTAGACTAACATGGCTAACTACCTCTCTGGTCTTATTATATGCAGCTGAGTGAACTTTTTCAACAATTTTTTTTCACAAAAATGCTGCTTTTTGCCAAAAAGTACTGATTAGCCAAAATTAAATACTTTTAGCATGATAGCAAAATGGGATTGGAAGTGATGTCAGCAGGTCATCTAGTCCAGCCTATACTGAAGTAATCACTGCACAAGCCATTCCAGAGAAACATTTACGTAACCTGTTCTTAACACTTTCAAGGGAGTAGATTCTACAGCCTATGTAATCTAATCTACAGCTTAACTACTCTCATACTGAGTTATTTCCAATAACCAAACGAAATTTCTTTTGGTGCAATTGAATATCATTACATTTTGTCCGGATACCTGAGACCATAGAGTCTTTATAACCACCCTTCAGGCATTTTAAAATTGTTATTAAATCCCTGCTTCGGTTTTCTTATCCCAGCCTTTTCTATAAATTATATTTCCTAGACCTCAAACATATCTGTTGCTCTCCACTAGACTCTTTCCAATTTGCTTATACCTTTTTTGAAGTATGGTGCCCCAAACTGGATGCAGTATTTTAGATGAAGTCTTATAAGTGCTGAATCAGAGTGGGAGTGTCCCTTACTTGACTTGCAAATGACACTCCTGTTAATTCAAATCTGTGCCAATTTTGTCCAGAGACCATCAGTTTCCACCCAATTAGTTTGGCATTTTCAGTTCTGGAAATCATGTCTGTAATATACCACAACCTCTGCCTTCCATCACTATCTCTGCAAGACCATCATCTATATGGTATGAAACCATTTCCAGCTTGATGCTGGGAACACAGCACTTCCATGTGATAGTTAGGCAAATATAGGGCACGTCCATACATGCAGGCATGTGCACTTGCAGTAACTCAATTAGGAACAGCACAAATTTGAGCTGGGGATTTTTGCCTCAGTGCATGTGCTCAGACATGCACTTTGGTGTGGGACAAATTGTGCCACTTGGGGCAAAATAGCCCAGCTCCTCCTGGACCTACAGCCAGCAGGAGCTAGAGGCTGGGGCCAGCACCTGTGCTAGCCTCAGCAGTATAAAAAGCTGTCCTGGAAAGCAGCTCTGGGCTACTTGCCCTCAGGAACTTTTGGGGGAGGAGTATCTGGGAGGAAGTTGGTTGCACTCATTCCTGTCCCAGGCTGCTGCTGGTAGTGGTTGCTGCAAGCTTGGTCTCAGGAACTTCTGGGGAGAAGATGGCCAGGTCCTTTCCTGCCTCTGGCTACTGCTAGCTGCTGGATTGTTCTCTGAGCTTTTGTGGGTAAGTTGGCACCCCTTCCTGCCTTGGCCTGCTGCTGCTGTTGCTGTCCCCCCACAATGGAGGGGGTCTGCACAATGTATGCTGATCTCCTCAGCCCCTCAGGGAGGGGCACCACACTGAATTTCACCCCAGCATCTGCAGTCCTGTTCCAGCTAGATGTCCAGCCTGCTGCAAAGCCATGGTCAGGGGACAGCCTGGGAAGGGAGCCTGCACTGCCTGTGGGTCCCTCTCCCACCATCACTGCTGGAGCCTCAAGGTGCCTTGGCAGGCTACCCCCTGCTTTCACCTCCACTTCCACCTGAAGCACACCCTGAGTGGCTGAACTGGATGACTGCTACCACCACTGCTGCTGCTGTCTGTTCTGCTGCTGCTCCATCTCAGGAGAGAGGGAGATTCCCTGCTACACCACCTTGCACCACTCAACACCACACCTGCACTGGATTCCTTCCTAATTGACTGATTGCTCCTGACTTCTCCTACAGCTGCCTCACTGCATCTGGTCCTATGTTTTTTGTGCATATTTCTCTGCTGCTGAGTGCCTGGCTGGAGGCCTGAGGGGCTACTGGACTGATCTTCAACAAACAGAGCCCCTCCACTGCTCCAGCCATATTTTACATCTGCCTCAGCAGCCTTCCCTGTGTGTTTTTTGCCCTTGTGTGGTAAGTGCTCTGGTCCGCTCTCCCTGCCCTGGTGTTTGTTGTGTGGCTAAGCCAGCCAGCTCAAATCTCCCAAGCTCTTGTGTGTCCCACATTCTACAAGCATAGTCCTCCCATTTTTTTTT
>NW_017728907.1:1389564-1420416 GCF_001723895.1 Crocodylus porosus | reverse complement strand
GGGGGCAGATGCAACCACAGACCTTCCTGCAGCCCCCACTTTGGGGGCAGATCCCAGCTAACCCTCCAAGGGGATGTTTGCCCCTGCAGCCCCCACCCTGGAGGCAGAGTCCAACCAACCTCTTCTGGGGGTAAAGAAGCCTGAAAACCCCATTACAGGGGCAGGTGGGACTCCAGCAGGGAGCCAACAGGACCTGGGGGTCTTCCCTGGCCAGGCCCCCTCTCCTGCCATCAGGGACCTTGGGCAAGGGCAGTGGGAAGGGGTCCATTTTAGCTGCCTCCACAGCTGGGGGTTGGAAGGGTAAGGGCCCCAACTCCAAGCATAGATCACTGGCACCTAAAGGGACCTAGTACGCTACACCAGCCAGAGCACCCACTCAGCTTGTCCTTAGCCATAACCCGATCTAGCACAGAGGACTGGGAAGCAGCTCAGCTGGGCTGCCTCACCACCCCTGGTGCAATCTAGCATGGGGGGGGTGGGGGGAAGGAGGTCAGGTGGGCTGCCTCCCTCCCCCTACCAGATCTTGTGCTGGGGATGGGAAGTCAGCCCAGGTGGACTAAATTCCCATCCCTGGATGATGGTTGAAACATTTTGACTTTTGAAATGGTTTGACCAGCCTTTTTTTTGTTTCAAGGCTATTTTGAGGGTCTTTGTTATGTTTTGATTTTGCTGTTTCAACCTCAAAATTGGTTGAAACAGTGTCAAAATGAAACATCCAGTGAAATTTTGCACCACCCTACTAGGTAGCTCTGCCAGCTTCCCCCCGCCACCAGATCAGAGTCCCACTGCACCAGCTCTGTGTACTGGATTTGAGACCACTGGCCAGATCTGTTATGCAGGACCTGGCACCACCCATCCATCCTGTGGGGTGAAAATTTTGGGTACCATTGCTCTAATTCCTACAATTTTTGAAATTTAACAAGGATGATAAAAAAAAAAAAGAAAAAAAAAAAAGGTAAACTTATTGAAGTTGCATATTAGCAGCCTCTAATTGGGTCTATTCCTCTTTGAAATATGGGTCCCACAAATTGATATGGAGAAAGATAAGAGTGTAATCTTGGGCATGGCACTCCCTGCAACCTCAGCTGAATAGTGGGATCCTGGGGTACCTGGTAGCCAGTGGCCCTGCCCAGCTCCCTGGGTAGCTGCTGCAGGGTCCCCAACCAGAGAGCCTCCCCTTACAATCAAACAACTTGCAGACTGTTATAAAACTATTTACATGATTTAATTATACAAGGTAACATATAACCAATGCAATAGAACAAATGTTACAACCCACAATCTGATGATGCTGGCTTAAGGGTTAATGGTTCTTGGATACACTTTACACTAGGAGAAGGTATGCAAATTACCCATGATAAATAATGAACCAATACATAAATACATTGATACTCCAGCTAATAAGCCATCAAGAAATTATTTACACGGGCTATAACTCATACTGTGTGTACTGAGGACCTTGTGTGCATTGTCCCTGGTTGGGTGTCTCAGAGAGCAGGGCTGTCTGTTCCCCTGCACAGGATCTGTGGGTGGTCCCTAGTGCTGGTGTCCCTTGCATGAGCTCCAGGTGTCTCGGTGCAGCAGGTGGTGGCTCCTCCCCTGCAACAAAACTTATTCCAGCCCTGGATCAGCAGGGAGCAGCATCTGGGCTTCAGGTTGTAACACTTTCCCCTGCTCAGCACAGGCTCACAGCACCCAGCAAATGCAGCCCCTCCCTGGTGCCTTCTCACTCACAGGGAAAAAAAACCAGGGCAGTCTCCAGCCTCTTCCCCTGGCCCTGCATTCCCCACCCCTGCTGTGCTCACCCAGCCACACAAGGGCTTTCAGGAGGGTCTTTCCAGGCGCGGAGTCTCCTCACAGGCATTTCCTCACTTGTCCTGCCCCACAGAGCTCCCAGTGGAAGGAAGGGAAAATGGACACATTGTAGCACTCTTCCCTACTCCTCTTGCTACTACTTCTGCAGGGCTCTGACAGGGGCTGTAGGAGGTATGGACGTGGGGAGATCCTTTCCCTGGTCCCCAGACTGTCTCTCACCCCCCACCCCTTTGATCTCCCCTGGAAAAACTTCTCCCCTCTTTTAACCAAACCTCTCAGCAATCCCAGGCCAGGGATCCTTCTGGGCTTTTGGTAACATCTCTCATTCAAACTCTGCTGTGGTTAGATCACCCTTCCCACTTCCAGGAGGGCTACCTCCAAAGCAGCTTCACTCGCCCTCAGGGCAAACACTGTCCCTACTAGGACAAACTTTGTCTCTTCACACTCTATTCCTCTTCAGGACAACACTTCCTATTCCTTCAGCTGAGTCCATTTTTAATGCTGCTACAAGTGTATTTATACATGAAGCTTCTAGTGAAAAATCATACAAAATCCTCTGAGATATGTGATGAAGCTGACTTTTTGAAAACAGCTGAGTAGCAAGATATACAGCTGCATCAATTATTGGAAAATCAGTTCAACTCTGTCATGTTATGGCCTTGACCCTAGGGCTTAAGTCTACCCAACCTATCTACTCATCCTGGTCTGCCATCTCCTGAACAGAGGATTGGGGCAGAGATAGGTGGCCAAAACTCTCTAGCTGGGCCTAGACAACGCATCCATTCTCTGCTACCAGAGTGGCTAGCCAGGGTCACCTGACCCTTCACCCCTTCCAATATAACCCCTGACCTTGAAAAGGAAGTGTCTGTGCAACAAGGCTCAATCTTGTATTTGGGCTCTTGTATTCTTGGTTGATGCTGCTACTCACTTCCTAATGGACTCTGGATACTTAACCTGGCTTGCCACAGACTATGAGAATGGCCTGACTCTTTGGATACCAGACCCAATTCTTGTTTGATTTCTTGGCTACCTAGTTCAACTATCCTCCTGACTCTATGCTCTGCCTGACCTTTTGAATTTCTAACTGGTTCCCTGGATGGAACTTCTGATTTACAGAATCTCAGACTTGAGAGCTCCCCTCAGCCCTCAGCTGCTTCTTCTGAACCTTACATAGCCTCAGACGTGGACCCCTATGATCTAGTAAAACAGGATCTGAGGCTTTAGGTGCAGGAAATGCTCCTGATAATTTTTGCTTTGAAATCTGATTCTTTTCCTCATTCTGTGTCATCACTCTATGAACACATATAATATTACATAACATATCTGATACATGCTGTTTAAGATTCAAGTGGAGTGAAAACTTAAATAATCAGATGACAGAATCCCATTTAAATAAGCAATTTTGGAATACTTGAAAACGAACATTTTTTTTCTTAGCCTGCATCTTATACAACAAAAAAATTGAGTTTGGGCTTCACTAGCCTCCCTCTAAACTCAAGGAAATTAAATATTCTTTCAGTAGATGTATACTGGTCATCCAGTCCCATTCCAGGGAATGCTTGATCATACATTTTGGTTATAGCCTATTATCAATTGTTTTTGGGAGTAAAATATAAGTAAAGTAATGGTTTTGAACACACCTTTGGCCAAATATTTTATTCTTTGGTATACACCAAAGGCATTCAAATGGAGTCTTTTCCAGATTGCACTCTTACAATTATTAATAACATGCTTGATTTTATTACTCTGCTGGAAAATGGGACATTTCCAAATGCCAAAACCTGGTATATTGAGATGGGCCAGTTAGCATCTATGAAGTACTGTCATATTTTTGTAGCATAAATACTTCAAACAATTTAGTGCAATTTGGAGAGATTTCTTAGAATATTTTGGTAACTAAATTATTATTCCTTACATGCGTCTCTTCCTTTTTGTATCCCTCCCACTTCCCTCCTTTTTGTCCACCACCTTTTTTCTCTTTACCCCTTTATTAGTCATTGTTTGTTTGTGACAAATATGTATCTAGTTTATACTGATACATGTAGTTGATATATATCACTTTTGACTTCTTTTGTATTGCATTTAAAAATAAATAAAAATATAAAAAATAAGAAAGAAAAGTACTTAAAAACTCCCATTGATTACAGTTAAACTCACAAGTTTTAAAGATAGCTATTTGGTGTGTGGAATAATAAGTGTACTATAGAGATGTAATCAACTGCTTTTTAAGAACATATTAAAGAATAGTTATGTTATGAACTACATAAAATAATTACTCTTGATCAATTTCTGTTCTTTATTTAAAAAAACACAATTTTTCCCTCTAGTGTTTGAAGTTTTGAACAGTACTGGGGGGTGGAAGGGATGTGGTAGGAAGGTCAAATACCATTTGTTAAGGGAAGGGGATTTGAATCTTTGCTTTTTCTCTACCACTGTTATTTCTCTCTCTCTCTTCATGATACCAAACTAGCTGGACCTGGTTCAGATGCTCCTGCTATTTTAACTATATTTATGGATCAAAAGAATGTGATTTCCATGGCAACTGCTCCAGTTTTTGAGCAAATATCAGCTTTGAAAGTGCTCTTTCCTTTTGGGTTTTTATTTTGTGATGATTCGATTAACCCCAGGTGGGATTTGGAACTTGTTTATAAACAGTGGACCTAATTTGAAGAAGAAAAGCAAAGTTCAAAGCAGTATGGAGTATTCATCCTATCCTAAATATAAAATTTAGACATGGAATTCCACCAGTTTCTTAATATGTCTTCAAAAACAATCACTAGCATAAGCAGTGCTGTGTTAAGTATAATTACATTATCCCTTGGTTTCTAAGTAAGTGTTAGTGCAGATATTCTTATCTGTGGCTTTTGGGGCCACAAGTTGTCCACAGAACAATTAACTTATTCCTGCTGAATATCTCACCTGGTAAATTTCTAGCTTCTGAACTGAATTGAAGGATCAGTATGTTACCACTGTTCCATGTAAAGAACTGCTGCAGCTTCCACAGGGATTTTATTAGACGTCAACAGGATGGAGGAGGCATTTCGTGTAGCCATGAATGGAAGATGTGGCTTTAATACCATCTCTCTTTTCAGATGTATTCCACATTATAAAAATGACCCTAGCTCTCTCTTAGATGATTACTTACCAATAGCAGTAGGGAAATGTTTAAACAAGAGCAAGCTGCAGTCTAAATTTAACAACTTGAAGTGATGTTCTGTCTTTTTGGCACAGAACTTGCTAGACACAGATTTGTCTATTTTATCATAGTAAAACTAGATTCTATCATTGTAGAAAACAGGAGTTGCTTCAATCTTCCAGCAGGTGAGCCAGAACCTGTACTGACAACTTGTCAAAGCCTTATACATGACCATTGTGAACCATTTACTGGTATAATTATCAAGAGGTTTCACTACAGACATTGATTATAATGACAGAGCCCCTACTCAGGCAAAACTCTCATCAACTTCAGCAATCAGGAAAACTACTTTTTGAGAGATGGGGGAGAATAATGATACCTGACAGATGTTACTTTACCTAATGTACTTTTGGAAGGTGTTCAGGAAGATCTGAGCATCTTGACACAGTAGAGTACAGCAGCATTACCAGATTGTTAGTATCTCACCAGCAAAGTACTCATTTCACTTATTCTGAAATTTGGGCTTACCTCGCTCTTTTCAGCAGAGATGTCTGGGACTGACCAGGCATTGGGTTGTTCCACTCAGTAATGTAACTAATGTGAAACTCCCCCTCCAACTAAACAGCTGCTGCCACAGCCACACAATCACATCAGTGGCACCAGCACCTGCAAGTCATCCTGACCCCAACATGTCGCTGGTGCTGCCCTGGGAGCCCATTTGCCCTGTTATGTCTTTGGCTCCCCTTATCAGACTATGAAGTTTTTTTCTGGACACATCAATAGTTTAACATTCTGAACTGGTATGCACTTCCCTCCTGTTTTACTACTTTTCTTTATCATGGGGAAGCTGTGCCTGAATTTCAGCCACTAGGCTGGCAAATTGGCATCTTTCTCCAAGACTGAATTTATTTAACAGATCATTGTAGAACAGCTATCCTATTTTGAAAGACAATACTTCAGTTTCAGCTCAGCTCTTATCAACCACCACTACTAGATAAGCATCCTGCAACTTCAGTAACATCCTTATTCCATACACATTGCACCAGATTCATCAAAGGAAGTCAGTATTTATTGTCTACCATTTAAAAAAGTATTAAACTCAGATTCATGAAGCATATATCAAATTTTGATAAGCATTTCATGAATTGTTCAGAAGTCAGCTGGATTAAAAAATAATGATTCCATTATCTTAAAAATGAAATAATTCTTGTCAAAACTCAGGTTTTTTCAGACTGTGGTTTCAGAAGACAGAATCCTTCAAGATATTTCCAGTCAACAAGAGCATGTTAAGGAGTGTGTGCATATGTGTATACAAACATACAACCTGTTAGGGCAGGGGTTGTCAACCGAGGGCACGCGTACCCCTGGGAGTACTTTGAAAGGTCCCAGGAGGTATGCAGGGACAGGGCGCTGCCACCCCACATCACTGCCTCGCAGGAGCAGGGTGGGGCAAGAGCAGGGTTGCACAGACACCTTGCTGACACTGCACGTCACCCCCCTCTCCACATTCAGCCGCCCACCACCCACACCCCCTCCAAGGGTACACTTATTAAAAAGGGGGCTGCTGGGGGTTCACTTATTAAAAAGTTTGAAAACCCCTGTGTTAGGGAAAGACTCATTTATAGTTGCAAGTGCAGCCTTTATTCTATGCTCAGGGGCATTCATTTCAGTGAATGAAGCTGGGATCTTGGGAATAAAGAAGAATGTGACTGTGTATTTAATAACTGTATCACATCATAATGCATGTACACAAGAGGACGGAATTAACATTACTTAAGCATATCCTCTACAGTTTTTCCATATGAAAAAATACCTATGTACAACTGAAACAACTTTCAATCACTTGTTACTAGTAAGCATTTGAATGCTTAAATTTCAGCTCTGCAACACCTACTACTTTCCCCTTGAGCTGCAAAACCTGCCCCATTAGCTGAGATTGAAAGCCTTATTCTCTAGATAAATATTAGTTTTAGAACACTTGGGGTAAAAAGTTGGGGAACTCAGCTCAGTGCATATAACTGCATACATCTTCTCTCTTGTTTTCCATCCTACACTTCCTTGAGAATGAGAACTTCAGGCCTCCATGATGCTTGCATACGAGCAGGGCTATGGACCAGCAACCCAGATGCTGGGTCCAGCCTGAGTCCATGATTCTATTGCCTATTGTATTATATATATCTTTGTAACTGTTGCCGTTGCATGTCACAGGTTATTAGAAATCACTAGCTGTTAAGGAGAGTTTACAGAATAATGAGGAAATGATAGTTTTTCCTATTTTCCTTTTCTTGCTTCTAGTTCTTTTTTCCCATTACCCTTTGATATAGAGTCTTCATGGAAAAGCTTTAGCAGTAAGTAATAATATCCCTATTAATATAGAATTTCATTAAATTCTACCTTGAATTATTGCAGGTTAATAATAATTTAAGTACACAAGAGGAAGCTTCCTGTGGCTTTGGAAAGCATGTCTTCATAAATATCACAGGTGAGATGGAGGTGGGGTATTGCCAAGTGATTCTGAACTTCATTGGAGAAGAGACAATGAATGTATATGTTTCTTGGGATGTGTCAAAAACAGATTTTGGATCAATTTGGATTATTCCCCCCATGACTTCTTCTTATTTTTGCATTCTTTCACCTGCCATCATCTTTTTTCTGTCTATAACATTGTTCACTAAAGAAAAATGTCTGAAAAGGGGAGTTTGGGTATTCAGCTCATGCTCAGTCCTCAGTAATTTTGAAAATCACTTTATGGTATTTAAGTTGCTGCAGGAAAAATCTGCCGGACACTGAGGACAGATTTTCTTCTGTTTGAAAAAGCAAGTCTTTCTTTTGTGGTTTTGCCATTTTATTGTTCTGTTCTGCAGGGAGTTGGGGAATAAGACTCTATTTACAATGTGTTTATTTTCTCAGACAGTTCTTATAATGTATACTGTACCAAAAGTGCTTCAAAATGGTATTAACTTTTTTCCTTCTCTCTCTCTCTCTGTCATGATAGAACTCCATCAGGAAAAAGTAAGCCTTTGATCTTATTGTGGATAGGGGCCTGAATGCAGACTGGTTATGTGAAAATCAAGAAGTGAGATTTTTATTCTGTCTTATTTTAATTTCATTTAAACCGAGTTGAAGTTTCACTAAAAGCCATGGCTTGAATTACAAAATGCAGAAGAGGAGCTTTTTTGAAGAGAAGGTCAATAGACTTGTAGAAAACCTAATGGGTTAACGGTTCAAGGGTTTGTGGATAAATTTTTGTCAGTTTCAAGCTTTCTGAGTTTCAATTCCACATTAAAAATTAAGGCAAAACTCCAATATTCAGTCCACTATATTTTTTCCCCCTTGCTTTGCTTCTCAAGCCAGTTATACATTGTTGTTTCCTGATTTAGTTCTGTTGAGTTATGTTTTAATTTACAGTAGTGAGGAAGAAGAGCATCACTGATTTTTATTCCATAGACTGAATACCTGTGAGCACAAATCTTGGGCTAATCTTTTAGACATGCTAAGCATCTACAGTTCTCAGTGATGCAGATGGGAACTCCAAATACACAGCACCTCTGAAAATTAAGATAATCCTGCACCTTGCACTTCACAACTCAACTGAAGTTTTGAGGTGAATGTTGAGTTTATTAATATTATTCAGTAGATGTGGGATAGAATCATATTTTCAGGGAAAACACTATTTCTTTATTCATTTCCAGAGGTCAATGTTTTTAATCTCTTTTTCTATATAAGAGCTTGTGCACCTTGATATTTGTCTCACTCATAATATTTTTGATATGTTTTGAAATATAGATGCACTAACAAAATGAACATATTACAGATGCCACAGCACAGCTTCATGTACATCTAACTAAATTAGCTCATCATGTGGCACACTTTGCCTTTTGGACCTGGTAATGGGGGTATAGTCTTTCACCTCTGTGTCATTATTCTGAATGTTGCCAGTTTGGCTGGGACTGAAAATCATTTGTATGAGATGGCTTTTCAGTGCCTTATGTAAAATGAGTTAATGGATTTGGCTTGATTCATAGTGAGAAAACATCTACTCTGTAAGTAGCAATAACCCTTGATGGCTATTTCAGCAGAGATGTCAAGTCTTGAATGTGGAGGAAGGCTGAAATGTTTGAAAGGGGACTCTCTCCCTCCTATTCATAGCTAAGCAATATAACATAGCCACACTTAAACTGTTGGGACCCGATTCTTTCCACCTACTGGGCATCTAACTGGACTTAAGTACTTAAGTGTGATTCTGTTACACTATTCAAGTCCCTGAAAATCATTTAAGGCACCTACTTTTGTAACATGTCATTGCCTTGCCTTTAAGAATCCATCCCAAAAAGCAGCAAAGAGGACCACCAACACTTTCCATTAGTTTTTCAGGAACTTGAGCAAGGTGGAATAGAATCAAGCATAGGTTCTTAAGGCTGCCAATGTGGACATGTAGGGTGCATTCAGGTGAGCACAGCTATGTGATATGTGGCATTGCTACAGTGGTATATGGCACTGGATATCCAGGGGTCAAAAAAAAAAAAAACATGAAAAAAACCCCAGAGCAACACATGCTCAGCCAGCACATGGTGCTGAAAAGCAGAGCTGGGCCTCCCAGAGCCATGCTCCACTGCCAACCAGTCTCCATGGGGTAGAATTGCCATGGCTGCAGCCCCAGGAGACCCTCAGGACCCCAGGTAAGGCTGCTGGGGCCAGCACAGTGCTGGCCCCAGCCTCCCTTACCCCATCCAGGGAAACTTACTGCACACCAAAGCACACATGGCATACGTATTCCCCGGGAACAAGTAGTGGTGACACCAGGTGCACCGCTGCTACTTGTCCCCAGGGAACCAAACCTCTATGCACATCTGGACATGCCCATAGAAAACTTCAGTGCTCTGGGGCTATCATTTGAAATAAAGACAATTGTGTCCTTTATCTTAACTTTTGAAGAGAATAGAATATAATGAGGATCATTAAACAGTAGGTGCCAGAGTTTAGTCCATGATAAATGTACTTTGTGCTCTTCTAGCAACCTCCCAAATCTTCAAGACAAGCAGAGGTTGGAGCAGCCCTGAAGGCACCTATACACATGCAGCAAAACTGATTGAACATGCTGCAAGCCTGCTCCAAGGCACTGTAATTACAATTAATCAAGTCAGCTGGAGCATGGTAATTGCTGTGTTCCAGCAGACTCCAGCATCACATGTAACAGTATCTCCATGCAGAAGAAATGGTGCTGGGGGTGCTTTAATTAAAGCTTGTTGAATGAGCTTTAGTTAAAGCATCCCTACCACCATTTTTTAGTGCATGGATGCTAATACACATGACGCTCTGGGCACTTTAATTAGAGTGGTTTTTGGAGCCGCTCTAATTAAAGCACCCCCCCAACCGCTCACTCCTAGAGAATGTGTATAAAATCCCTGAGAGTCTGCTAATTTATATAAACAACCTGAGCCATTATCAGAATTCCTGCCCTTTGTCTGTCTTATTCTAATCAATGTTGGCCTCAGTTCTGAGGAATGGACCTGATTCTGACCTTACTTGCTACACTGTTGTACCAGTGCACCTCCAGTGACTGCCATGTGTTTTCTCCTGCTGCTTAAGTGACTCAGTTCATATATCCAGGCAAAAAATCTTATTTATTCTTTTCTACTTTATTGTTGTAAAACTAACACTTTGCACATGCAGAATCACAATGAAAAATGTCAAATCGTGTTGATGAATTTGCCAGAATTTGGGGAGGAAGATCGACAGCAGAATGCCCCACAACAAAAATGACTTCTATAAGGGTGAGCCAAGCCAAGCAATCACCTCCTCTTCATCATATGTTTTTATTATGTAACATACATAACTATAGAAAAGACAGACAGGTGGCAGTCAAAGAGCAGGAGAGGATAGCAGGCATCAGTACAAACTTAAACATATGGTCCTTAGGCAGGGGTGAGGATTAAGCGAGTCATTAAAGCCCCTGCAGTCGTAACAGTAAGAGAAACACAGAAGTAACTCTCTGAGCGCACAAATGTTCATGGCACTTAGACGGTTAATACCATATGAAGTCTTTCCCAGTTTGCTATTAATGAAGGCATGACAATTCTTATTCTTCACTCCTCTGTGTGAGATTTGTTTGGCTTGTTTTAACTAATGATTGTCTGTCTTCTGCTCTTGACTGCCACCTATTTGTCACATTTGAATTTATATGAATATATAGTGAAAGCTTGGTTTTTATTATCTTCTCTTTTCCTCTCTGTAAATCTGACTACCTGAATTTCCCAAAAGACCTAAATGAACTGAATTCTCAAGAAACTATAAAAAAATCCTCAAAAACTTTCTAATATAGATATCTTACATATAAAATATATTTTAAGATCCAATACTTAATGGTCTTTCCACATCTAAAGTGAGGACTCTGTCCATGGATTCTCTACTTTGCAACTGTAAGAGCTTCTCATTGTAGTCCTCCAGGACTCTGAAGTATGATTTTTTTTTGTATAAGCCACTTGAATGATTGAATAATGCTTACTTCAATATAGTGTACTTTGAGGGAATTCCATATTTCAAGAAAAACAGGGAAAAGGATTATTTTATAAGTTGTTTGAAATTGCTCAGACTTTTATATTTATAATATTATTATATCAGGGGAAAGAAGACAGAAGGCATCATAAGGTGCATGATAAATTGCAGGACTTTGCAATATGTTTATCACATGGATTTAAATTTTATCAAACAGTTCTCACATTATTTGTTTATACAATACAATGAGACTATCAGATTTACTTAAGAGATTCAGAAGCACAGTTCCCACAAAAGTTGTGGGAATTGTGCATCTAAGTCCTTGGAATTGCTTTGAAAATCCCTCCCCCGTTTGTGTATGTATATATTGTTGGGGGTGCATATCCACATATAAAAGTAAAATGGGGCTGATAAAGTCTCATCAGGTTTTATAATGTTTTTTTCTTCCCCAAAACCCAGGACTTTTCATGTGAAATACAGTCTACTTTCACAAAGAAAGTTGTGCTGTGCTTAGAGAAATAAAACCTTGTCCTTCAGCGCACAATGGAGACCTAAAGGTTACAGGTTAAACTCTGCCTGCTCAGTCTCCACAGCTATTAGTGAAACAATATTCTCATTATTGAATTAAGTACTTGCCTCTTCAGTGTATCTGCAACGTATTTGAACCACAAAGTAATCTTGTGACAGTTGCTTTTGAAGAAGGCATTACATGCTACATGAGTATGGACTTCGCATTAAAAAAGAAAACCCTAGAGAAGCCCTACTGCATTCTCCTGACTGATTTCATTTGCTCATTATCACAGGGCAATACTCTGCTCTCTGGGCAATAGCTTTTCAAGTGAATGAGAATTTTAAATAATTATAAACTACCCTTTGGGGTCTAGTGGGGTTTGAGGTCATATTTACAGCTGCCATGACTCTGTTATCAATGGGACTGTCTTTAAACCAGCAGAGAATTTGGCTTGGATGCCTGACTGATACATAACTAAACTATCTGAACCACTTACATCTGTCAAAATGGCCAATAAATTCCACAAGATGATTGTTCATGGATTTGTGTGTGTATGTTTGTGTGTGCTATCTGTGTGTTCATTTCCAGTTTTGCTTAGGTCAGTGGCTCCCAACCTTGGGTTGCAACCCAAATCAGGATTGCAGGTGGTTTGCCCCACACTCTGTCCCCCCTCCTCTTTGCAGGGCTCTCCTAGCATACAGTCCGCACGGCTCTTGCTGCTGCTGCTGCTGCTGCTGCCCACAGTCATGGCCTGGCCTGGGCTCTGCTGGCGCCACTGGGCATGAGTGAGTTGGCAGCAGGGGCAGGAGTCACAACCGGATTTAGGGCCACAGCAAAAAAAAGGTTGGGAGCCACTGGCTTAGGTGAAGTTAGCATAGGCAGCTGCATAAAAAATGGGGAAAAGATAACAAACATCTTAAAACTTTAAAACAGGTGTAGCTGAGGTATGTGACAAATATATGCTTGAGGGAGGGGTAAGAGTTTGCTTCTTATAGCTGAACAGTTTAACCTATGTTGAGTTTTAAGGAGATGGTAACTCCAGTTGCTTTGCCCTTTACAGCTGAACCCTATTAGGGTTTGATAAGAGGTATCCTGAAAGCTATATGTGATAAGACAGAATAAAGCTCTTAAACAGCTTTCAGCATGGATGTCTGCCAGATATTTAGAGTAAATGGTCAGACAGAATAAAGAATGCTTAGATTTTTGGGGTGGATTACACTCTGCAATTGCATGAATAACATAGAGAAGGTGGACTCACCTTGGCCATGTGTTAAGAATGTTAGCTGGCAGGGTCCCTAAACAAGCCTTGTTTGGGTGTCCTCAAAACTAAAGAAAGGTAGGGTACCCCAGAAAAATCCTTTTGCTCTGCAATAATGACAGAAACAGCAACTCCACAGATTCATATCCTGAACAAATTCAAGGAACTGTTGAAGGATAGGATTCTTTGGTGATGTCTGATCTCTGGTTTATGCACATAATGGTGGAAAAAGTGGAATGGAATAAAGTAGATGAAGTATCTGTGACAGGGTGGCTATAAAGCCCCTGGAGTCCCTTCAGCCTTCACTTTGTGTGAGCAATCACATAATTGTCTGCCATGCCTTGATGTATTTTATCTTTGTAATTAGGGAGGCTGTCCCAGGGCTTCCCAAATTACTCACTCTCTCTAATGCCTGCAGTCACTACCTTATGAGCTAATTGGCTCCAGTTTGCCCCTACACCACATCCCATGTCTCACATCTGTTATTATAACACTTGTTCCTTCCACTTAACCCTTCCTCTGGGCTCTGACACCCTCCCTGGTCCCATACACTTAACCCTTCAATCTGGGCTCCGGACCCCTACCCACCCCCTCCTCTCTCACTCACTTAGCGTGGTGTGATCTGTCTGGGAAAAGTTTCTATAGAAACACCTACATCTCTTCTGGTGAATGGAAACTGGGTAAAGGAGAACAGCACTAATCCATTAATGGTAAGGTGGTTAGAGTCTTTAGTAAGGGAATGATAGCTTATAGCTCTACCAGGATATTATGCAGGGAGAGTTACTTTTCTATCTTTTGCATCATTTGCTTGCATGAGCCATAATTTAGCATCTTATGTTGTTTTCAAAAGGGTAACGACATACTTTTGATGGTCCATCATCTTGTTTATATACTTAACCATCCATGAAAGTTTGCCGATTGACTTAGATAACTAATATTATTTAGCTGAGTATCTGCAGCACTATCAACATATTTCTCAAAGTATATGTAACCATAGCAGAAAATGCATGGATGAGGCTATAGTATTTACTTGCCTAAAACAAAACTGATATTGATTAAAACAATGATTGTATACGGCAGTTATGGTTTTATTTTAATGTTGCTTTGGATTTGACAATCTAGTTTAAGTACCAGTTGACCCATATTTTCAAAATTTAAGTATTATGTCATAATCTTCTGGGTACAGAGAACTCAAGCATCTGCATGTCATTTTAAACAACTTGCCAACTATGTTAAAATGTTAAAATAACCACTAGTGTTGATTTAAAACTTCAATCAGAATCTACCTGCATCTGGGTTATACATGAAAATTTAGACACCTCAACTGCAGAAAGAAAAATACTGCAGAAAGACGAAGCCAGAACTAGGGTAGCTTGGGAATCCCTTCCTTCTAAAAATTGTTCAACTGTGTTTACACTTTTTCTTGGAATCTGCTACATTTTTGGATTTGTCTATGCAAACCTGAAAAAGTCAAGATGATATTTCCTGTGGGAATATGATTTTCAATACAGCCATTTTCTATTAAAACTTTTTGATTAAAAAACCCCCCCAAAACTCAACTACTTCTAGCCATGACCTCATATTAAAGCAGATATGCTGAAAAGTAATGTCCTGATCAGTTTTTGTCTTGCATTTTGAAATGTGACCTTAGATCACATCATTCCTTTAAGTATAGGTCAAATAGCACTTGTGATGCAACCAAAATATGTTCCCAGCAAATAACATCAAATTTGTGGCTGTTATACTTAAATCTGTGTCCACTTAGGGATTTATGCTGTGCTTCTCTGTTAGAAAGTGTCTGTTTAGCTTGTAGTGTTATTTATCTCACAAGGTTGTTATAAGGCTAGAGGATTTGCTCCTTCAGGTCGCTAAGTGCCTCCTTCATTGTTCTGAATACCCCGATACTCTATTGCAGGAAGCACTTAGCCCCTTGGAAGATTGTACCATTTGGGAAGTGAAGAGTGTTTATGAAGTGTTTTGTGATTCTCTGATGAAAGTCACTATAGAAGTGCCAAGTACAATTATTACTGTTAAGCACAGTAGCAGCACCAGCACCTATTGATGCATTATGTTTATCCTTTCAATAATTGAAATAAGTCATTCTTTGTCATGGCAGACAGGGAATTTTGCTAGTGCTTCTCTCATCCCATGATTAGTTTTCTACTTGCTTTTCTTGTCACATTCATGGTTCTTTCTACTTCCTTCTGAAACTCCTTCAACTGAAGATTTTTTTTAAAGAATAAAAGAAAAATTGTTTTTTTTTCTTTATTTATTTTTACAAAGATTACTGAACACTCTTGTCTTTTTACTTTTTCCTACTTTAAAAGTGCAGGGGTCTCCTTTTTTTAATAAAATGCATGCCCCAAATGTCAATATAGTCATGCTGCTGATCAGGCTCCCACCAAAATTATTTGGAGCAAGCCATCTAAAAATAAATAAGGAAAATGAACAAATGAACATAATTCATACTTGTAGAAAAATAATTATTTCCATGTTCATGTGCAGAGGTTTCTAATTAGTAAACAGTGATCTATTTTCTTTTGGGACCCATCCCCTCTCATCACACTTTGAGATGTTTCATTCTGGAACTTGAAATACAGCGTCTCTCTTCATAATAAGTATCCATGTTTTAAAATAATGTGACGTTCCATTATTTTAGATTTTTTTGAGAAAGTTAGATTTAAGTTAAATAGGGGGATTTTTCTCAACATTTCCATTTGTAATGAATTAGAATAAAGTGTTTTTTATAGAGATGTTAATTTTGGGATGAACTATAATATTTCAAATCATTCTTCCAACACAATAAGGGCCAAATCCTATTCTACCCATCAGGGTCCTATATTTAGCCTGCTAGAGTCCCTGAAAAACAGTTAACACAGGTCCTCCTCATGTTTTGCTCCTTTTTGTAATTTAGCCTTAAGGCTAAAATGTTTCACATGAAAGCAGATACATTAATGAGGGTTTTTTTAAAGGGACATTATTGAGTGATTCTGCAGAACAAGTTTTTCTCTCCTACTCCTTCCTTGTCCATTGTGGTTATTAGTGCTGTGTGAAGCTTTGATTGCTGATTCAATTCAGCTGAGATTCAGCCCGATTCAGGGGCTGAATCTCCAAACTGAATCAGGAGATCCTTTAATGTTTCCAAACTGAATGATAACCCTCCAAATCAATTTGGAGAGATTTGATGATTCAGAAATAGACACAGCTTTTAATGTTTTTTCTACATACCTCAAGGTACCAGGCGGTTCATCAACACTGAGATGGTGAGGTGGATGGAGCCTCCCACAGGAGCGCGGAGGGCAGGGGGGTGGTCCCCAGCACGCTCACGGTAGACCCAGAAGTGGACCAGAAGCACTTCTGGTCTTCTTCTGGGTCTGCCATGGAGCACTGACTGGTGCCTCCTGGGTCTGCAGGGGGTGGGGAGGGGGGAGTCCCATGCATGCTCAGCAGCAGACCCAGAAGTAGACCAGAAGTATTTCCATTCCACTTCTGGGTCCACTGCCGAGAATGTGTGGGACACCCCACTATGCTACTGTGGGATGCTCTATCCGCCCCACCATCGCGACGTTCATGAGCTGTGTCTGGTATCTTGTACCCAGTACCTCATACCCGGCTGTGTCTATAGCCGAATCTCTGATTCTCTGGATGAGCATTGAATCGTCAGATTCAGATTCAGCTGAATCAGATCAGGACAGTGATCTGAATCAATTAATCAAATCCCTGTCCCTGATTCAGATCGAATCCAAGTCCAACTCAAATATGGCCTGTTTCACACACCACTAGAGGTCATGTCACCTTTGGAAAGCTGGCCTAAAGATTCTAGGAGGGAGGGATTTTTCTGAGAAAGAAGAGAAGGTATTCTTCTGGGAAAGAAGAATCCCTCAAGGCACTTGACCCATTCAAATAAAGTATGCAAATACGTATCTTCTTACTGCCAAAGTAGAGCTCAGCTTTATATCTATTTTAGAATCATGCTTTTGTAACACATCATATTTTCAATTAAAATTAATCAGAATAGCTTTGTTGAATTTAATGGAGTTTTCCCTGTTTACACTGGCTGAGAATCTATCCCTCTTTTATTAAGGAGCAAAAGGTTTCAGGTCATGGTGTCTCATGTCTGTGGATGTTGTAGTTTCAGTAGCTGCCATACCCCATTTAGATTTCTAGTTCAGTGTTCTTACTTCCATAATGCTACATGTTTCCTTATAGCAAAGAGCCAGTTATAGCCCTTGAATTGTGTGGGTTTGTTCTAATTTCTCCCACCTTCCCCTCCTCTTCCCTAATAAGTGGCCATCCTCCTTGAAAGGTCAGCCTCTAAAGACTCACTGATCATCATTCTGCAGTGCTTAGCTTGACAAATAGATCTGAGAATTATACTCTAGCATCTGAAGTGTAGTTTTATCCTCAAGCTTCCTCTTTGCTGTTAAAACTCAGCAGTGGATGAGTGTAACTCTTTAATTTATGACAAATTTTAGCACCATGCTTTAGGGTTTTAGACAAGTGAACATCCAGTAATTAAATAGAAAACAATGCACTGGCATACTGTACTGCTGTAGGACTTCTCCTTATTCATTGTCTAAACAATTCACCTCTTTTGATTACTTGCTGTATACAAAGACACAGGTACATATATACTGCCAATATTTTGATGCAGTATTTTCAGTGAATATGTTATCATTATCAGAATCTTGATTATCAAAGTGAACAAACCAGCCACTAACAAGATTAACACTTGTTTTAATTATCCAGATTTGGAAAAGAGTGTTTTTAAAGCCAAATTCACTCCAAAGGAAGGTTTGGTATAGTATTAATTATGCCTTTGTGTCTGAAAATCTGAACCAACAATTTTCAGGTTAATATAGAAGGCAATTTAAGTCCTGGTACATGCCATCCTGGTTCACAGAGAATTATTTATGATCTGGTAACATAGGTGGGCTGGCTGCACATATATGAATGCTCTAGATAATGATATTAAGTGTACTACAGGAGTACAGACTTACCCTTAATTGGTTCTATTTAATTATATTCCATAGTTCAAACATAGAAAATAATTATACATAAAAACAATATTAATTGCAAGAAGCCCCAAAACATGGACTACAGTTAATGTAAATACAAATGCCACAGAAAAAGGAATTATCATGTCTATATGAAAATTGATGGAACTTGCTGGTATTGTAACAGACACGAGAACTTTTTAGTCACCAATTCTTTGCAGCAGCTTCTTCTACCTGAGTGTAAAAGATTGATGCATTCTCATTGTTAAATGCAGGGAACGGCTAAATGATAAATTGGATCAGGGGCTTTTTTGATCAGAGTATTTCAGAAGATGAGGGACCTAGGAAGCGTTCCAAAATAAATATCCATCTTTGTATGCTAAACCACTCAATCTATTCTTTTGATTTTATCCACCTTATACCTGTTTTACATTGGTTTCAACAAACTGAATTCAAATGAGTTAATTCCAATTTGAACCAGTGTAAGAAAGGAGTGCCAGGGTCACATCTAATGAACAGCAAAAAAGGTTACAGTTCTTACAAAGGGTAATCATGTATTACCTTGTTGCTTGAAAACCCTTACCTTATCTTTATGAATAACAAGTACGATAACTTTGTTTATGGAGGTGTTGGGCATAACTCTACATTAAATTTATATTTAGGCTATGATCCTGTAGGCACGTCTACCAAGACCTATTCCCACTGAAAACTGGGTAGTTTAGCTTCATTTACCTTACACCTCTATAGATAGACAACTAACATCCTGTCAAACAGGTTTTTTAATTCATTATACACTAAAATTATTACAGGGTAGGTACTATACAAGTTTATAAAGATCACTAAATAAATATTATATAAGCACAGGACAGTAAAATAAAAGCAAATGTTAATACATATACTTTTTATAACTTATAAATTAGAGTCAGCTACATGAAAGGAGTGACTTGTATTGCCATATTTATGTGAATATGACAAGGTTTTTTTTCCCCCCAATCAGCATAGGGAAAAGAAGACCCTTGTCTTATGGTTGTATACAAGGAAACCATATTAAATACATTGTCAATTGTTAAACTGTTGCCAAAAGCAGCATGTGCTCAGTAATGGAAACTAACTATGGAGTTGATTCAATGCAGCCAACACTAAGCATGACTATAAAACACATAGCCCATAATGGTCAAATATGTTGATGGGAAGCTACCATGAGGATAGATTAGTGCAGCCCATCTGAACAAGATATATGGTATATATTTGAATGGGGATTTGCTCTTTGAATTTCAGGGATTCAAAGAGCAAATCAGAATTCTGGCAATGGCTTTAGAGGGCCAAGGAAATCCCCAGCTTCAGGCTTAAGTTTTTGGGTTAAAAGACACTATGAGAAAGTAGAAAAAGTAGAAGAAGTCCAAAACAAGTTGGGTGTATGGATTGAGTTGGGGGTATGGACTTGATCCCGGAAAGCCAGGGCAATGCTGAATAGCATGTCTGGGAACTGAGGTGAGGTACAGCACCTCCCCACAGTGGTCTCCCTGGCCCCCCACAGAGACTTTATCGTCCACCAGATGCAGCCTAAGCTCTGCTGCAAATTCAGTGAGCAGGGGCATTTGGTGGCATAATGCCCAAATAAAATTGGTGCCATCTGCAAAGAAAAAGATCATGAAGTCAAGGATTTTAAGCAGTACTGGAACTTCAATCTGTTTGGGGAAGAGAGGTATATCTTTAAAGATTGTTCTGAGTACTTCATGAACTAGCTGAAAAACATAAGAGATAACTGCAAAAACCTCAGTGGCCTCAATCACCCCAGTCCCAGGCCCACCCCCTCCAGGAAGCAATCAAAAAGGGGCAGAGATGTACGGGGAGGAGGAAAAAACAGGATGGGACTCCTACGGAAAGGAAAACTTGATCTCCTCCCAGGACAGCATGCACACCCTGAAGTGGATGGGTGAGGAATTTGATAAACTTGCAAGAATAGATAGGGAGGATAAGAGGGAAAGGTAGGAGATGGACCCCCAAAAAGGGGAGCTGGAGAGAACCCTAGAAGCTGGAGAAAACTCCAGCTCAGAAATAGAGACCCAAGAGGGACAGGAGAAACCGCCACAGAACCCAGGAGAAGACCAGGGTGGCTGGGAAACTCCAAAGCACAGAAGAGGCCGTAAGTTCCCCCGCACCCACACCATCCAGATAAGGGAGCCAGTATCCCCAAAGGACCTTTTCAGGCTGGTGAATAACTGGATCCTGATCAAAGACCCTAAGAAAATAAGGAAATGAGAAAGTAAAGACTGCAACTACCGCCTTCCCCACAAATCCCACAGCTCTTATCATGGGTATCCTAATAACCTTAGTAAATGTGAGGAGCCTACTTAAGAAAGAGAAATATGACACCATATAGCAGTGCGTGGACCAGATGAAACCAGATATAATCTAACTCCAGGAATGTAGCTTGTCCAGCTCCAAAAACGATGCTTTGACAAATGCTGGCTACATAACCACTCTACATGGTGTGGATCAAATGACAACAGGGCAGCGGAGATGGCTTTCCTGCTGAAAGAAGTCAAAGTGTGAGCTCTACAACATAGAGATATTATTTCAAGGATTACTAGAAGCCATTTTTTAAATGGAGGGAAGGAAATTTGACCTCCTAAAAGTTTACATGCAAACCAACAAAGAAAATGCCAGGCATGCCTTCCTAGAGAGCATGGCTATTGCAATGCCTAATACCTGACTAGTTGTGATTGCAATGCCTAATACCTGACTAGTTGTGATTGCAGGAAGCTTCAACTACACCACTGATAGGGGAGAAAGAATAAGCAGAGGCCAAAAGATGGGCCTAGAAATATCCTCTAAGTTACTGAAACAGCTTGTCTGTTATCACAGGCCGGTGGATACATAGACTTCCTCCTCCTCCCCAATAGGTGGACAGTAGTGAAAGATGAATCCACACCTATCTCTTCTTGAGCAACTTCCTTCTGATAGTGAAAGCATAGAAGTGGGGGGAGGGGTGCCAGCCTGAAAGGACAGAGGAGCATGGAAGTTGAATGTGAGCTTCCTGGATAATGAAAGATTGAGTGGGAGTTCAAACAGTGCTAAGTAGGTTGGACAACCCTCAGAGAGGGGCACCAGAACTACAAAGAGTAGTGTTCCAGCATAAAAGAGGGAGTTGGATCCTTCTCACAACAAGCCAGCAGGATTCATGTGAGGCACTGTGAGTGCCTGAACTGCAAGTTGCAGTGCCTGCGCAAACAGGTAACTTGGGGCTGGAGATGGCAGCAATCTTCTACCAACAGCTGTATATGATATGGCCAGAGGACCCAGGGGCCATGAAGGACTACCTGCAGGAGCATACTTGGATTGCTGTGGGAGATGACAGCCAGAAGCTGGTGCAGGAGTGGATTCTGGAGGACACCACAAAGACTCTCCACAGCTTCAAGAACAATAAGACTCCTGGGGCAGATGGCCTTCCCAAAGATTTCTGTCAAACCTTCTGGGGCCAAGTGATTCTAGACCTGCTGGAGGTGTATACAAAACAGCTGCAGGAGAGCCACCTGGGGGTTAGGATGGATCAGGGCCTTAACCTTTCTATACAAGGGAGGAGATGAAGAACTGGACACCCATAATGCTCTTGAACCTTGACTATACAGTAATAGTTAAAATCTTGGCCAAGCACTTTAAGTCTGTTATAGATCTGGTGATCCACAAGTCATGCATGGTACTGGGGCAACAGAGTCCTGCTGCAATTGCAAGATGCACTGTGGTATCAATGTGAGAGGTGAATAGACATTACTGTGCTAAACCATGACCTGGAGAAGGCCTCTGATTCTGTTCGAGACACTGAAGACCATGGGGGTGCCCGCAGACCTTCATCGTATGGATAAATACATTGTACATCAATATGAGCAGGAGGTTGTTGGTGAATGGGTTCCTGACCTCCCTGAGTCAGACATCCAGTGGGAATGCTCCTTCTCCCCAGTCCTTTTTTTCATCTGCATAATGGAACTGCTGGCCCAGCAAATCAAGTGAGATCTTGGAATCCATGAAGTGGAGCTCTCTGGAAATAGCAGGGCAGAGATGAGAGCCCTGGCCTACATGGATGACCTCAACATCCAATGTAGAGATAAGTGGCCAGTGGAAAGAGTGCTGCAAAACACGCAGTGTTTGAAGCGGTGGCAGGGGCCAATCTCAATGCAGGCAAGAACACTGCCTAGCACTGGGAAAGCTTGGGGATTTATCTCCCCTGGAGTTCTCTGTCCCCCACAATGGGGTAAAGATCCTTGTGGTGGAGTTCAACCCAGACTTAACAGGTTAGAAAGTGTGGAAGAAGGCCAAAACTAGGATCAGAGACTGGGACTATAGAACATGCACCAATCGTGTTCTCTATCAATGGGTGGATGTATTGTACTCATGATGGTAGTGTTTCTGCCAGTGCTTCTGTACACCACAGGAGCACCGGCAGCAAGATGGTAGAAGGTTGAGAGAACATAGATCTGTTAGTTCCAGATCCTAGATGCTACTTCACAGTCAGGGTGGTTAGGATCTGGAACCAACTTCCAGCTTCCAAGAGAAGTGGTGCTGGCTCCTACCCTGGGGGTCTTTAAGAGGAGGCTAGATGTACACCTTGCTGGGGTTGTTTGACCCCAGTACTTTTTCCTGCCATGGTAGGGGGCCAGACTAGATGATCTACTCAGGTCTCTTCCAACCCTAGAAACTATGAAACTATGAAACCGTGCTGTACAAGATGAAATGCACTGGGGAGAGAACTATGCCAGGTGTCCTGCTGTTCCTGTGGGCTAAATATACTAGCCATATCCACAAACTGGCAGCTGGAGCAGAATCCAAAACTGTTGGTTTTGTGAGATATATTGCACGGCATCTGCTGCAATATTGGTAGGGGGTCATGCTGCCCAACTCTCACTCATGGATCTTGCAGCTACTGTGGTTCTACTGGGTCTTGGAGAACTTCCAGAAAAAGTACGAGTTACACAATGAGAGCCCAGTGACCCTGAAAAGCCACTGTAAAATGCATAATGTGGTTAGGGCAAGGGATAGATTATCACCTGTGAATGTACTAACTGGCAACAGCTGCCAGGCTGTGTGGGAATGTATTTTCCAAAAGGATGTACAGAAGGAACACAGAGACTTGAACTGGCAAGTAGTCCACCAGATACTCCCCATGTGGGCACTGAGACACAGAGGGGGACAAACAGGCCCATCAAGCTGCCCCCAGCAAACTTGCTGTTGTGAGGAGAAAATAAGTGATCATCTCCGTTGGTACTGTCCACATGCCAGGGAAGTGTGGAGAAGAGTAGTTGTGTTCCTTATGATAGTGACAGGTGCCAAGACCCTGACCAGAAAGGTGATGCTATTTGGACGTGACCAAGCAACAAGGGGTCCTGACAGGCGAGTTCATCTCCTGTTCCAAGGACACCCTGTGGAACACTGGGAACCTGCTCATATACAGACACATGACCCTCCCAGTGGAGGACTGCATCAGAATGGGAGTGAGCTGCAGGTGTACAGGAAGATGAAAGACGACAAGAAGGAGAAGAAGGCAGAGGATGCATATAAGAGAAAAGACTAGCACGGACTGCTCAGAAATGAGACCACCAGTGAAGACAATGATAACAATGAAGAAGAAGATGATAGCAATTAAGATGAAGAGGGAGTGAGCAACAAGGCCAACAGGGAGGAAATGAATGATGAAGATGATATGGACTAAGAACTGGGGAGGTAAACAGAGATTGTGGGGGACTGGAAAGGGGAGGGAAGGGAAGAGGGAATGGATGTGGCTTCACATGATTATAAAAGTTCAAGAAGATGGCAATGGGAACATGAGAGCATGAGTGCATAGTGTGGTTATTGTAAAAGGGAATATGCTGGAGGGACTGTAGATGTGGATTTTGGACTTCCTAGTAAACTATATCAATCACAAGACAGGTCCGTAGAGGGGTTTGTGTGTGTGTGTGTGTGTGGGGGGGGGGACATATATATTAGGCCTGTGCAAATAAGGAACTATTTGATTCAGATTCAGATTTGGATTTGGATTTAGATCTGTCTGATTAAGATGCCAGAGATTTGATTCAGAGATCTGAATCATTTTTCAAATTCAATTCGGCCAAATCACTTCAGAAGATTTGGAGCTGATTAGGAGCTGATTCGGAGATTTGGCATAGAGTATAATGGGGAATCAATGAAATATCTATAACTTTGTTGTCTTTTGGATGATTCAGATGAAATGTGCAGAGATGGTAGCCTCTGCTGATAGCATGACATGTGCCAAGTTTCCAGGTGATAGGTGCAGGGGGTTCTGGGAAACTGCACCTCAAAGTTCTGAAAGCAGAACTCATGTCACTTGTGTGTGTTTGTAGCAGGGCACTGAGGTGCCTGCTACTTGTGGATCAGTAAGTAAGGAGCCCAGCTGCTGCTTGCCAAGATAACCAGTGGGAGTCAGCTGACCAGAAGGGGCAGGGCCTGGCTCCTATATAACTCCCAGGCTGAGGCCAGGCTGGCAGTTCCCTGCTGGCAGCCAAAGGGAAAGGAGCTCTGCTGCACTGAGCAAAGAGGAGAGGTACAGCCGAAGATTGGGGGAAGATGGAGCAACTCTGGTGTGGCAGGAAGAATGATATTGTTGCCGATTGGCAGAGATTTATGTTATAGCCCAAGGGCTTGAGTTTTCTGTTTACTATTTACTGCTGGTGGTTTGGGTGAGGTTATTAGGGGTTGGACGACACCTCATAGGGGGCCCACAGTAGCGTGGGAACCCCAGCCCCAGAGAAGGGGGCTGTGAGAAAAACCCAAGAGAAGGGGGTGGTGAGAGGAGCCCAAAGCAAAGGGGACAGCATGAGAAGGCCCCAGAGCAAAGGGGGCACCGATTGATGAGCACCTGTGGGGCGTGGTGAGAGACAAGGGCTGCAGAAAGCCCGAGCCCCTGTGAGGCATGGTGAGAGACAAGGGCTGCGGAGAGCCCGAGCGCCTGTGGGGTGCGGTGAGAGACAAGGGCTGCAGACAGCCCGAGCACCAGAGAGGGTGCAGAGAGAGAGACAAGGGCCGCGGCTAAGACCAAACAACGTCCAGCACATCTGTGAGGCTTGGGGCGTAGTACAGGGGCGGTTGGAGCCATGCATTGCCCATAAGGCTGGAGTGCACGGAAATCCCATTATAAGAACAAGACAAGTCGTAGCAGGAGAACCGTGGCCCCGATGATGAAAGGCAGCCTCCCTTTAATATATATATAAGATCAAGACATGGCGGGCGAGATTTGAGGATGCTCTGAGGCAAACTTGGCATGGTAGGGGGCATTAGGGGAGATCATGACCACCCGTAGGACCCTGCTCCCTGACAGTGTTAAGCCACAGGGGGGTGAAAACTGCAGGGATAGTAGCCCCCCCCCCCAGGCCACAAAGCCTGCCAAGTTTCAAAGTGATAGATGCAGGGTTTGGGGGAAACTGCACCCCAAATTCCTGAAAGCAAAACTCATGTCATGTTCTAAGCCACAGTGTGGTGAAAACTGCAGGAATACCCTCCAGAGGCCATAAAGCCTGCCACGTTTCAAGGAGATAGGTGCAGCAGTTTGGGGGAAACTATACCTGAAGCTGCGGACAAGTAAAACTTGTGACACGGATGACACTATGTGTGTTAGGGCACAGCAGGGTGAAAGCTTCAGGCCTCCTAACTCCCGCTGAAGTCATGAAGTATGTCAGCTTTCAAGGAAATGGGTGAAGGGGCTTCTGGGGCCCTGCACCTGTAGCTGCTGACTGGTAAAACTCATGTCATGGCTGCTTGTGCAACTAGTTCCCTTGTATAACTAGTTCCTTATTCACACATGCCTAATATATATATAATATAATTTATTTACATATAGAAACATATTTTTAAACAAAAACAGTTTGTACTATATAAAAGTATATATAAAAATGCTACTTAAGAGTGTGTTTATGGAGTGCTTGTGCTAAAACTTTAAATAGTTTCAAAAAAGGTAAACTGTATCAGTTCTGGATAAACTAGGTCTATTACTCTATGCACATTTTTTCAGAGTTAGTGTTTTCAAATTTGTCCCTCACTTCTATGTGCTTGGGGAGATCAGGGTCTTACAGTAAAGTGGTGTGCAGAAAGGACTGCCGGGGGAAGAAATTGGGGAAGCAGAAGGCAAGGGGACCACTTGACCTCCCTAAGATTTATTTTCCCTGCTGTAGCAGTTGAAAGGGGACATATTCAAGGCAAACCTTCAATAAATAGATTGCCTGGAAAATTATAAGAAATGTATACATTTTGTTTATACATACATACAAATATATACATTTTATACATATATAGAATCTAATTATGGGGGCTGTCTTATATTTTCTTATATTTATGTAAATACAATAATGTAAGTCCTAAGATTTAGGAGACTGTCTATTTGGCATGGACTTAAACACCATCTTATCTCATAGGATGCAGTGTCATAATTTTTTTTTAAAATCATTTATAGGTCCATTGTTATCCATTTTAAAAATGACTGTTCAATCAGATTCAATTTGCTGTTCAAATTTCTTCAAGCACTCACAAATCAAAACCATCAGAAAGCAGCAGAGGTTTCCCTACTGTTTGCATGGCAGATGTGAACATAAACAGCAGGAAGCTGGAAAATCGCTATACAGAAATCTCTCCTGTTCTTGCAAGGGGCTGCTTTGAAAGTAAATCATTGTCTACTGAGGATATCTTAGCAGCCAGATCATGCTAACAACAATGGCTTAAAATGCATGATAAATCCCCTCCTATATTAAATCCTGCAGAAGGGGAAAAATTATCAAATGCATCTCTTTCTTCAGAACTATGAACACTGTGGGGACACAGTTGCTGATCATGACCTCTAATCACATGCCCTCAAGATCTTTAAGGAGATCTGTCAATACCAGTGAAGAAAAAGAGAGCTGCTTTCTACTGCTTTAAAGCCCTGTTCCTGCCTGGCAAAAACATTCCATAAAGATTCATGATGCCACTAATTAAATATCTGTACTTGTAATCTATATCTATTCCCATTGTCTCTTTTTCCCCAATGCATTGAGAGCCCCAAGATACTTTCTGCATATAGATTTTCTTGTTATACATGTAGGCTGGGAGATCAGATGTTTCTTTGGTTCCACACCCAGGCTACATACTGACTGGTGGGTGCACTGTGCATTGACATACATGACAGATTTGTCCCCAGCCTGAATTCCAGTATGTCCTTTCTTAACATGGTGACTCAAATTCCTTATCACCTCCATATTGGAGAACCTCATGGGGCTATGTCTACATCATTTCTGATCAGGCCAGAGAACTCTCAGTGAAGTGTGGTGTGCTTGCTTTATGAATGATAGAGACCCTCCAAAATAATGCAACCATTCTTTGATATGTCCTCAGCCCCCTGTCTTTTGTCTTTGTCTCCAGGGTCTCAGGGGCCAATTGTTCCAATAACCTACAGACCAAAAAAATGAAGCATAGCTGCCATGTGGCTCATGCCCAGCAATAGTGTTTAGCTTTCTGGCTTGTGTGCAGTCTCAGCTCTGCTGTAACAGCTGAACTATTACATATTGTGATATTGTAGCTTGTTACCTCTCAGCTCCATGTTCTTGGGGAACCCTGACACAGGACGCAGACTGCCTAACAAAGAATCCCCCCCTCCCCTCCTCTACCTAAACAGAAACTGATTAAGATGCAGTGAGAGATGCATCTAAAACCCTCCAGATAAGGGTGAAACAACTGCCCTAGGTCTCATTTACATCTGAGATGGAATCAGATGGACCATTCATTTACATGAGAGATGGAGAACAGAAAGCCTGAAGCAGAGACTGCAGTGAATTCTGGGATCAGCGAAGCAGGGGAGCACTGCACGATGGGGAATCTGTGCTCCAAATGCTAATCAACTCACACACCCAGCTCAGCATTTATCAGACCTGTTCTAATCTGGATTTACAAAGGACTTCCTCTCCCTCCCACACACACACACACCTCCAAGCAGAAGTAAAGTTTAATAGGCATCTTGGGTCGTACATTCCCCAGTCCTACTATGGGAGGCCTAGTTAAACTTAATTGGCTAAAACTCGGTTGCCGGGTTAGGGAATGCTGAGGCAAGACACCGAGCCAGGGGGTATGGGCAACATTTGAACAATGGTAAAGGGTTCATCACAGCATCCAGCCCACTGGAACCCTGACCACAAGTGTTGTCATGCTTTTCCCGGGACGACTGGTGGAAGTCCTCTCTACAAAAGGTTATGAACAGTCCAATAATTGCCTTAAGTCTGTTAAAAGATTATAGTAAGATCTGGAGACGTCATGCTAAGCTAAGGCTTGTTCACAAGTAAAAATCCAAAACCCTGATGCTGCAAGCTATCTATTTTTTCTGAAGACACCAAGAGATATCCCATCAGTATATCTGTCATCCATAGGAATGTCAAGCTGGCTCCTAAGTATCTGGTTACTCCCTAACCTTATGTGTTTCCTGGGCATCAATCAGTTTCCTGAGATGTTCCAAACCAGATAACCCCTTGTCAATAGAGAAGACAATTTGATTTACACTACTGAGAATACTTGAAAGAAGCTGAACTGAGGGTATACAAATCTGTAAAAAGCAGCAGTGTGTGTGCTGACACCACCCGCTTTCTTCTCAAGAGGCTGCAGGAAGAAGATCATCTCCCTTCAAGGATCGTGCTGAGAACTTTGACCTTTCAGCTTTGCAACCACGTGCCTTGGACTGGTGAGATCCCAGCTCTCTCTCTCTTTTCTCTTCTCTCTTTAAGCATAGATTTCCAACCTGAACTGTATTAATTAAGCTTGAGCTAAGTTTCCCCAAATACTTTGTGAAACTAGGGTAAAACCGTAATTGTTTGTGTTTGTTTTTCCTTTGCATGTCTGTTACTACTAGTGTCATTATATATTTCATATACTTAGCAGAAAATAACTTTTATAGTCAAACTGGTGATTAATGCGTATATTTTTCCTTCTCTACTTCTCCTTTCCCACTTGCTCTGCAGCAACGCTTCTTTTACCTAAGCTAAAGATTCCTGTGAAGCCCCAAATACTGTGGGGTCTGCTCATCAAGAAGCTAAAAGATTTGGACGTGCTGAGTTTGAAACACATAAGGGGATCAGCTTGTACAGACTGATTGACCCAGTTTGGCTCGGATGTGCCCTAATGAACTGAATGCTGGCCCATGCGGGTGTCATCTGGATACTCAGCTGGATTCAGAGGTATTCTGTTTAACTGTGTGCTTGTGTCTGACTGTGGTTATTGTTGCTCTGATGAACTGATTCTTGGCATCTGAGAGTGTCAGCCTGTCCATGCTGATTAACCTGGCCAGGTCAGGTGTGTCACATTCATCTGTGTGTGTTTGTGTGTATGACTGATTTGGGGACTGGAGGAACCCAGACCCACTGAAACTGAGTCCTGCAAAATAGCTCCATTGGGGATGAGGGCTTGCGGAAGGGAGAGATACAGCTCCATGTAGAAACACTAGTAACACAAGCAGCACATTAATAGAATTACCAGGACCCTAGAAATGTATCCCTAATAAATGAGCACACCCCAAAGTAATGGGCAAATCTGGTAACAAGCTTGCATGCTGTACAGCACTGTGGCACTCCCTAGCATGGTCTAACATACCTTCAGTCTCCTTCTAATATGTACATTGTTCTGCAGTTGATCTATAGAGAAATCTACACCAGTATATAATTGCATATACGTTTTAATATAATAAAGCTTTTAAAGACTGAAAGGTTTTCTAAAATCTTAGATGTAGATATTTCTATTTAAACATACTTCTGCTTTACCTCTGTTAAAAAATCTTTTATGTGGCTGCGTGTTTATGCTATTCATCAGAGCCGTGCCATTCTGTTTCACCTTCGGTTTCAACGGTTCAAAGGAACAGCGTTCCTTTTCGAATTTCATTTCAATTCGAAACAGCTGTTCCATTACGTTCCATCAAAACTGAAAGGCTGTTTCGGTGCTGTTTCAACATTTTGCTGGGCTGACTCTCCACCCCTCTGCCCAACTGCAGCATGCAGGGGGTGGGAGTGAGCCCAGCTGGGCTGACTCTCTGCCCTCCCCACCGGATCGCAGTGCCCCTCGCTGGATCGCAGCACTGGGGAGAGGAACTGAGCCCAGGCTCAGTTCCCTTCCCCCGCGCTGTTATCGGCTTCCAGCAGCAGGAGACAGGGAGTGCCATGGATCCACTCCCAGCTGGTGCTGGGATCACAGACCTGGTTCTCCTCTGTCTCTCACTGCTGGCTTTGAAACTCAAAACATTTTGAAACTTTTGAAACATTTCAACTAGCCTCATTCTTTTCGAGGCTGTTTCAAAGCCCTTCATTTTGATTTGATCTCACTATTTTGAGCTCTAAATTAGTCGAAACAAATGGTTAAATTTCAAATAGCCCTACTACTCATTACTCTTTATTTTTTCTGTACATAGTATGAAGGAGACAAAACTCCAGACTGCCTCAAGCTTTTGAAATTTCTACTTCAATAGCCATTAAAAATATGATCCATAACAATTAAAACAATAAGGCACAAAAAACAAGTAAGCAACACAATAAAAAAGAATTTCCATGTTTCTTCAATCCCTAGAGTCAGCCATGACCAAACCTTTTGGGCTTTCTGCACCTGTCGGGCCTCAATCCTTTGGTCCCGTGCC
>NW_017728907.1:1384049-1389144 GCF_001723895.1 Crocodylus porosus | reverse complement strand
GGAAAAACAACTGAATCCAACAACAAAAGTTATCTATCACTATCGCATTCCTCTGATTATTATCCACAGGCAGCTTAGTATTAGCATGCCTCCCAATCAGGCGGTCCCACCACCAGCTATCCCCTCTGTGCCACCTTTTCCCCTTCTCCCTTTTCCTTAGTATCAAACTAGATTAAACCGACCCTCGACGTCCCTCCTGGTGTGGACCATTAATTTTCTCTGAGGGGTCATTGATTATTCCCAGCCACATCAACTGCTGCCTTGACCATTTGCCTCCCTCATGGGAAAATCCCTGGGACCCAGCCAATGCCTTTAAGGGTCCCTCTTGGCCCGGTGCCTTGCACCCCGTGGATCCCTCTTTTCTTCAGGTGTATATCAATGGGATACCTTACTTGTTCGCTGAGTCTCTGGAGCCTTCTCCTGGGGCCTTAATTTCACATGCAGTGTGGATATCTCTTTTCCCCTTGGTCTGGTAACAGCGTCCCTCTGTTGAAGGTCTTCAGGGCAACCTCCTATCCAGTGGAAGGTATGCTTGCCTGTTCCCTCCTCTGAGAGGGGTCCTGGGGATGCTTCCCCCGTGCTCCTCCTCAGTCTCCTCTCCCCCTCCGCCTTGCCAGCCACTCTTCTTATTTCATCGTGCCAGGGCTCCTCCCCCTTCTCACCAGCTGGCCGAAGTTTTAAAAAGACACGGCTGATGAGCCGCACGGGTCCCACCACCACTTCTGGTCCCGCCGCGGTTCCTGCTGCCATTGAGGAATTTTCATTTATTCTCCCCTTCTCTGTGTTTCCCCTGGGGTGTGCTGGCTTCCAGGGGTTCTCCTTGACCCTTCGGGATCCATTTCTTGCCTTTTCCCCCAAACACTTTCCAAAGACACAATTTTGGTAAGTGTTATATTTAGATCAACTTAGCCAATGTTAGAGTATTTTAAATGCCTAGCTTAAACTGAAAGAGTAAAGCCTTGTTGAATAAAAGTGTACAGAATAAGAGAGTAAAGCCTTGCAGTTCCCCAGATGAGAAATATCTTGGGGTAATTTCAGGAAGAAGATGCTTTTGAGAAGGTGTTATGAATTTTCTGCGATAAGATTTACAACTGAGAAGCCTAACCTGAGAGTGTTTTTTAGATGGCAGTCAATCATAAAGATGGGGAATTAATTATGTTTAGTTATATTATTATGGTTAATACCAACATATATTCATTATGTTTTACCTACTAAGCACAGCTAGTTCCAATGGATCAACTAAATTCCACCATTACAACTTAATCTAACAGACTAATTTATAATGTTTTTTGAAAGACACATAGCAGATTGGAGGAATAAACTCCTAAAAATTATTTTGGTCACTGTTGTCAAGTTGGAGAATACCCTGGAGTACAAGTGTTTACAGGTCTTAGGTTGCCCTAAAACTAGGGTGACCATCATAGAGAACACTCTGGTTGTACTCTATTGATATGGAGCTGGATGCTTTTATGTCCTCTATTTTTCTGTTGAAGAGAAAAATAGAGGACATAAAGGTGTTGGGTTTTGTATCAATAGAAGACAGATGACTGAGTAGCAGAAAACCGGAATGTCCTCTATGGTGGCCACCCTACCTAAAATTGGTGCAGCTGATGTAAATCTCATTACAAGAGAACTAACTTTAGATCAGAATAGATTAACCTAATCTAGTGAGGGTTAACCTGGGCAAATGAATACTTGAATGCATTTCCTGCAGAACCTCAGGGCTGGGAAAGCCCAGCCACCTTCCACAGACCCAGAGCTGTGCTATTTTTAAACCTTCCCCTTCCCCCCACAACTGTTCCCCTCACCCACACTGGGCAGATCCACATAGACCCTCCAACCTCTCCCCTTTGCAGATGCGCAAGCCCTGGACACACCAGCTCTCCTTGTTCCCCTGACTTATTTGCTTCTTGTTGTCTCCTAGTGAATGGCAAACACTTGCATGCACAAAATCCCAACTCAGGTTTAGGCAACTTAAATTAAGTCACCTAAACCTGAGCTGGGTCCTGCAAAGACTTGTTTATACCCATTGTCTTACTGTTACCAGTTTCCAGGGTTCATAGGAAAAGGAGATTAAAAGAGTAAAGCCTTGTGATTCCCCAGATAAGAAAGTTCTTTGGGTAGTTACAGAAAGAAATGCTAACTTTGATCAAATACTAGGTTTTTCTGTTTTTTTCTGTGAGCAGCCTAACCTCAGTTTTTTAGATGGCATTCAGTCATAAAGGGTGTTTATGCATGTGCTCTGATTGCTGCTCAAATTAAAGCACCCAGAGCATTTCATGCATCAGCATCCCCACACTTCAAAATGGTGGCAGGGTCATTTAACTAAAGCTTGTTCAGTGAGGTTTATTTAAAATACCCCTGCCATCATTTTTAAGTGGGGGGATACTGATACATGAGATGCACAGTAGTTACCATGCTCCAGCATACTTGATTGATTGAGACTGCTCCATTGTGTTGTAATTACAATGCATCGGAGCAGCCTCACTGCTCATCTATAGGCATCCAAAGATGTGGAATTATGTTTATTATTATGGTTAATACCAACATATATGTATTGTATTTGACCTGCCAAGCACAACTAGTTCCACTAAACCAACTAAATTCCACTATTACAAGTATAATCTAGGAGATTAATTTATGTTGCCTTTTGAATGACAAGTAACAGATTGGAAGAATAAGCTCTAAAAAAAAAATGTTATGGTGACTGGTGTCAAGTTGGAGAATTGGCTGAGCCAATTTTAACTTCATTCAAGAATAATTCAAAGCAAATAAAGACTGAGTACTGGCTTGTATAAGATGTCTTTGGTCTGAATCTGGTTCTCAGGAGACAAAAATAAGCATCTTTTTGGCAGTCTTAGCACATACGAAGGAGTGAATAGGCTGTTTAGACTAAAGTCATTCTTGTGTTATGGCTAAGCATGAATTGTCCTCAGAAATTTTAATTTGTTTTAGGTGCTTTACTCAGCAAACCAAGGCTTCTGCTGTGATGTCCAAAAGGTCTGCCCTGATGATTCATATTTTCCTTCTAGTCTCTGAAGTCATAAAGTATTGCCCTCTCTTTTAAATTCACCCTCTCATAACGATGGAAAGAAAATTCAAGTCTTTTAAAACAATGATAACTCCCAGTTATATTTTTAGGGCATGTTCCAATTCCCATTGCAAAGCATAGGGACCTTTCCATTCTGGTCTTTATTCATAGTGAGCTTGACTTTTTATGTTATCTGTCCCTAATTTTACATTGGTACAATGCCATTATTTACAGTAGCATTTTTTAGATCATGATTTCAGACTACAGGCAGGGTCATTCTGCCTTAATTAAAAGTTTTAAGGGTTGGATGCCAGCTGACATCAAATTTGGCAGAGTTTGTAGGGTACCAGGTTGGTCTCTTAGGGCTTTTAACTCAACTTAGTACTTAAATAAAAGCATTTATTGGATTAAATCTAATACAGATTTCCTATACATTAACTAGCAATAATCTGCTCAGTTTGCCCCCTCCTCACTCTTCAAAGTCTTTTTGACAAAAAAAAGTGTAAATTAAAACCAAGCAAGTTTTTGGACAAACTACAAGTTTTTAGACAAATCCTGAGAGGTCTCTGCTGTCCTTTTTACTTCATTTCATTTCTAATCTGGTCTGTAATCATGCTTTAAAAGCATGTCTGTGAGCAGGATCAGTTTCACTTTCAATAAAATATGTCCCCTCTCCTCCCCCCTGGCCATAATCCTGTAGAAAAGTCAGAGTTTACATGCAACCAGGGTTAGGAATATGGCAATTCAGGACATGGAACACAAAGCATCATAGACCTCTTACAAATGCACTTGCATGATGGCCAGACCTCTCTCTTAGAATAGGGGCAAGCAATTATTTTGGCTATAGAACCACTTACCAAGTTTTGACAAGCTGTTGAGGGATGCATGAGTAGCTCCAACCCTTAACAGGTACCCTGCTCCCTGGTTGCCATATTGGGACCAGAAGTCCTGCCCCATAAGCCCTGATCTTTATCCCCAGAAGTCTCTCCTCTTGTCTATAGAAGTACTTCTTTCAGCAAGGGTGTTTGCCATCTCAGAACCAGAAAAATACCAAATTTTATTCTAAAAATCAAACGTACTAATTACAACATTCATTAATTTGCTTAAAAATGTATTTTTATCCTGATTTACATGTGTTTGTGTACTGTACATAGAGGTGATAGCATAATAGCATAAAATAATGTCTTACTCTTGTATATTGTGGTGGTATGTCAGGGGTATTGGTGGGTGGGTATAGGTTTGCGGGGCTGTGGGTGTGTGGGTATATAGGATGTGGGGGAGGGTGTAGGTGTGTTTGTAGGGGGTGGATAAATGTGGGGGCTGTGGATGTGTATGTGGGGTGAGGGAGCATGTGGAGGACTGTGTAGGTATGCGGGGTGTGTGTACAAATACGGTATTTTTGGAGGGCTGTGAGTTTGGGGAGAGGATGGCTGGGTGATGGTTGTGGTATGTGGAGGGGGAGGGTGGCTGGGGTGTGTGAGAGAGGTTGGAGTGTGCGTGTATGGCAGTGCAAGGGGGGGCATGTGCCCTACAACTCACCCTAAAAACTTTCTCTCTCTCTCCCCCCTGCTCATTGTCTACAGTGCCCTCCATGGCAGGCAGAGACCAAGCCCAGGCTTCACACTTCTGCCATTCCTGGCCCCAGGATACCATCATGGGACCCATGCTCCTGCTCACCACCACTTTCCCCTCCCATTTGCCACTGCTGCCCATCTCCTGCCACTTCCCTACCTTTCTGCCCACTACTTCTGCTTTCATGCCCTCCAACCCCACCCATTGCTCTGGTACCACATCCCAACTACACAGCCAAGACCTCAAGATGCATCAGGAGCTGCACAGCATGGAGCCAGCCAAGAATCAAGAGGGTCAGGCTGGGCTGGCTCTTGCTGAGTCCTGTGATCTGGCAATGCAGCTGGGAGCCACATGGTGCCAGAGTCGGCGGTGGGTGGGGGGATGGGAGAAGTGGTGGCAACAGGCAGGAAAGCAGGGAAATGGTGCCGGCAGTAGCAGCAGCTGGGGGAGCAAGTGGCAGCGAGTGGGCAGGCAGGCATGAGCACAAAGAGA
>NW_017728907.1:1368053-1377432 GCF_001723895.1 Crocodylus porosus | reverse complement strand
AAGAAAATCATGAAGGAGTCCCTGTTGGTCCCTTAAAATTTTTCTTCCTTTTCTATTTTTCTGTCTATCTTATTGCAGAAAAGGTACTTCATTTGACAATGAAATCTGCCCTTCCTATCCTTGGCACTTAATTTTTATTCGTTTATACTGGGCTGTTTGGCAGGACCTGCTTTAAAAACTAAGTGGTAATTTTACTTTCCTCTTCAAAAGCAAGAAACAAACAATAACGTAGGAAAAGATCAAAAGAAAGACTTTTCTTCCTATCAGCTGCCCATAGTACCACTTTGGATAAACTTCCCCTTCTTTCTGCTTCCCTAAAGGATAGCAAATATTCAACATTACTAGATCTTAATGTAGGAGAGATAGAAGGTAGCAGTTTTCTGAATGCTGCCTTTGGCTATGACAGTTCAGGTTACTATAGTGATTTCAAGCTACTCTTAAGAGCTGTTCAGGTTGGCATAGGCTTTTCTAGTAAGAAGCATGGCTTGTAAACCCTGAGTCTACACTACTGTTCAGAGCTGCTTGCCCATGTGATTTGCATTAGCTTCCTTCCATTTTTATGAAATATTTCTTTCCTTTTAAAGGGTTGTTTCTCTCACAGATTCAGACATGTCACCATCTTTGTAGCAGGTTGAGAATTGCCTGTCATCAGCTGACTCTGCAAACATTGCAGGACTGTCATTTTGTATGCTGACCCTGAGTTTACAAGAATGGAAGGTGAAAAAAGATTTGTTAAAGATCAATAGGGCTGTGTAGGAAAACTTGTGATTTTTCCCACCTGTGCTATATCTGCGACATAAACAGGAGGAGCTCAGGCTTCTGGGTAGGTAACTAAATAATATTCTTTTAATGATTGCAAAAAATTAAATACTTAACATATATAAAGAATGGCAACTGAGGGTGGGGGGACTGCTTTTTATGTGTATTTAATGGGTGTTTCCATTGTATCTTGTGGACGCTAGAAAAAGCTGAAAAGCACTTTGGTTACAATCTGCACCCAATAGGATTTTAACTACTAAGTTTAGAAGAAATATAGAAAAAGACCCGTTACTTTACTATATTTTATATGTTAAGATTTAAAATAAACAGCAATACACCTCAATATACTGAATCAGGCAAAGAGAAATCACAGTCTGATGAAATGACCCTGGTAGTCAAGAATTCCATTCAACGCTGATGGATATGCAATTAGTTTGGAAACTGGGTTATTAGTTCACAAATGGCTCATGTTCTCTCTGTGAGTGTTACTTCATACTTGTGCCAATGTAAATAAGACTGAACCTTCAACTAATTTAATTAATGATCCCCTGCCCCTTTTAAATTAGAGGTTGCTAGGACTTAATCTTGGCCCCTACTCATCCTCTGCCACACAGAACTTGGGCACAGTTTTCAAAGGGCAAATCCTCTTCACATTATGAAAACAGATTTCAGTAGTTCATCAACATTTGAGTAATTGAAATGTAAGACCTGTCTTTTGACAAAATAAGACTTTAATCTCTACCATAACTGAGAGGTAACTTGCCATCTTCTAGCCTGTTGTATCTTCTAGGTTTCAGGTAAAGCTAACAAATATAAAGTGCAAAAATAAATCATAACATACAAATGGTATGAAAGGAGAAAATCCATATTTTTGCAAATCAGCTGTTTCCTAAGAAGCACTTCAATTAATTAAAAGAGTGGCCTTGATAAGTAGGCACTTGAAAAGTAAGTCAAGTGATAAAGTAATTATGAATGTGGAAAAACAAATGCCTGCTTTTTGAATAACAATCAAAATATTTGTGTGGAAAGGCTGCTATTGTGAAATTTCTTATAAATATTGTGAAAACATTCAGAAGTTAAATAGATGAGAAGCCCATAGTAAAAAATACAGGATTAAGAAGCTTGTGGAGCTGCTTAATCCAATCTATTGGTATCTTAATTTCAACACTCCCCAGGGAAACTATTTAAGCAGTATCTAAGTTTATAATGAAACAAATTATATTTTAACAAAATTGTAAGCAAATTGAGCATAAAGAGTGAATAATGATATTTCACACTGGGTATATGTTCCAGATTAACATGGAGTCTTTTTCCAGACACTAAAATAACAGTCGATGCTTAAATTGGGCATTAATAGCAAAAACAAATTTGAGCTGTACATTGTACACTTTATCTGGAAAATATGGATCTCAGAGATCCATATTGATGCCACCCTCTTTGTTGGTTTTTCCCCGATGTCTGTCTTGTCTTACTGCAGGTTAAAAGCATTTTTCTATAGGACAGCTGAAGATCAACAGTAAAACATAAGAGACACTATTGTTAACAACATTCTGAGAAATGGCACCTGGTTTACCTTCAGCAATGTCAAATGAGTTGATAGCTCATTTACCCATTGCCATTTAGAATTTGCAAAGCAATCTGTAAACCAGATATTCTGTCTATCTAGTTTGTCTGTTTCATAAAATTCTCCTTCAAAGCTATTTTTTACCAAGAGAAAACTCTCTTTTCTCTCTTTGTTCTTGTTTTGCCTTTTGCCCTTCTTGCAATGGCAATCACCAGTGATGGCCACTTTCTTCCTAATTCCAGAAAAATGTAGATTAGATGAGATGGTGTAAGCTGCTTTCTCCAACTGCCAGAATCTGGGGCTCCTGGAGACATGGTGGATCATGGCTAGGCTCCTCTGTTCCTGGACGGCTTCTGAACTCACACCTGCAATGACTTGATGGTACTTTAGAGTTCTTGAGTTCAGAGACATCCACAGATATGGGCTGCTCCTTCTTGTCTCCACGCAGTACCGTAGCTAGACTCCTGGTGGTGCTGGACAAACTTTTAGTATCAGGCCCTTCTTCACCAGAGATGATAATAATAATAATCAGACAATGGGAAAAAAATTACCATTTTCAGGTCACCTTTCTGTTTGGGTGGTGGCTGCCTGGTTCGCCCATGCTTGTGTCTACACCTTGCTGCATTATGACAGCAGGCCTCTCCTGAACTTTGAACATATGTCAGGGTTTCCACCCCTCTCTGACTTTGGCCCTCTTTTCTAGCTGAGATTTCTCTGTCCAGATGCAACCTCTTCAGACCCAGGTTCTAAGTTCCAGCTTCATGATTTATCTTTAACAATGAAAGAAACAAAAGGAATATAGGCAGCCGGCTCCTGTAAATCTTTCCTTCACTTCCTGGGGTAAACACAAGAAGTCCAATCAGAATTGAAGAAATGAAATACTACTGCTTTAATACCTTTTCCTTTGCTGCATCACAGTCTTTCCACCAGCAGCACTAAATCCTCACTGCCAGTAATTCCTCCCAGGCTTGCAGCACCTAGGCTGCTGCAGTCTTTGCTACTCCCTTAACAGCAGTCGTTTCACTGAAAGTACAGCTGTCTCACACGGAGCACTGGATTGTTGCCTGAGCAACTTCTCCTGTGTTTGCAGCATTGGATCCACAAGAGCTTACAGTGCCTGGAACACACATAGCCTCCACAAACTCAGCATGGCTCCTCCTCTCTTCCTGACTTCAGGCCAGGTTTAAATATCTGGCCAGGTTTAAATGTCCAAAAAGCTGCCTTTTTCAGATGGCTAATCACCTAGCTCCTTTCACTGTCTGAGTGACTCATCTCTTAATTAGCAACCAGCATCTGTGCTCATCGCTGCGTCATCTTAAAAGGTCAGTGCCTCAGATCCTCTGACAGGGACATATCGCCTCTATACCCCTCTTTCCCACTTTTGCTTTCCCTCTCAGTCTGTTAACAGGGTTTGGGTTCCCTGTTACAGATGGAATGTGAAATGTAGAAAGATGGCTGCTGAAATGCTGGAAAAAGAACACGCTGTCACATGATGAGTTAATGGACGGTAATCAAATGTCAGTCTGTTAGCTGCTAGTGTACTCTTGCCATTTGGTAGCCAAGATATTCCCAGAGCATCAGTACATGATTCATTCTTAACATAATGGTAAATCTTTACTTGCATTGGTTTCACATTGTTAAGTCATAAACAGATTGGCTTTTTAAAATAATAAGATCTCTTTGTATTTGGAAACAGAAACTAAGGATTTTGTAAACCCCGACTGCTAGTGAGATTATACTGTGAAGACAAATAAGGCAAGATCAGAAGGAAAACACATCCTACCAGCTGTGAAAGGACTCTAGAAGACTCAAAAGGTAGAGAAGATACCATTGTTCACCTTCATAGACTGTCTAAAATATAAAAAGGCTATGCAGGTGACCATGCTCCATTGAAGCATGGGGATAATGAGGGAAGAAGAGCAAGAACTCTTACTGAACCACGTGGATCAATTAGCCAATCCAGAAACTATCTGTTTGGTGTCCTGCATCCTGTACCTGTGCTGAAGAATTCTATATCTCCTTTTCTCATGTTTTTTTCCGATCCACTATCCTATTCTGCTCACATAGAACCTAATTTATTTATAAATTTTTAGACACAAACATAGTGGTTTCATTGACACGATTAACATGTAAGCATATGCTCATGTACTTTCCTTAAAGGAATGGATGCAGGTTAAAACAAGAGGCCTCTATTGACTTGAGCTGGTATTCAAGAATTTCACCACCAGAAAATAAATGTTAGAAGGGGTGCTGAGAGCAAGAACCATTTCCATAGGCCAGAAATCTATAGCATAGAATGACATGGAGACGTATCTGTTGACAACAGCTCATTTTACATGTTTCTGTCTAAAAAGTATTATTCAGAACTTCCTGACAATGTCTTTAAATGCTTTTAAATATCACAGTAATGTATAGAGATAGCAGATGAAATTGAAGCTCTGTCATGACTTGCATTGGGTGTACACCATATAAGAGAGTTTCTACTCTAAGGCACATATGATATATACGTAACCATGTTTACTAACATTGAGCTATAGCTTATTGCTCTTCAATTCAAGAATACAGTCATAAATAGACAGAAAGACAAAGAATGGCATAAAGGTAGCATTACTGTTTTAATTTTAAAGATGGAGAGCAAGAGATAGAAGTCCTAGTTCAGGAAAATACCATTATTCGTCTCTTAAGCATGTGCTTGATCCCTCCTCCAAGACTGGAACAAGGAGATTAAATGCCTCACCCCAAATAATAGAAGTCTGTTGCAGAGCTGGAAATTTAAGTCCAAGGCCACTGCATTTGATGATGATATAATCTCTCCAGAGCTGACTTCTCTGATGGATCATTTTGTTATTGAGGCTTTTTCTGGAGTGGATTGGATAATTATATTAGTAACTGTTATTCAAGAATAAAAACATGTGAAACATTACTGTACCTCTTGAGTGAAAAAGGTGATAATGAGCTACAGCAATGGTGGACTTCTAGTGGGTTTTTCCTCAAATTTCTTCTGCATTCTCTGTAAGAGAGTATAATCCTTGGGGAAAGGACCCTCTCTACTTGTGACTATATTCATGAATGGAAAAAAATGTTGTCATTTACCGGCTGCATGCATTGTCGCATACTCTAGTACTGTGATTATCAACTAGGGTGCTTCAGCACCCTGGGGTGCCCCAAGATACTTTCAGGGGTGCCTCAGGATGCCATGCAATTTTAGCATTGTTAGGTGTACAATCATGATTTACTGGTAACCCTAATGTTTTCAGTGTTAAATAATGTTAAAAACTCTGACCTGTGGCAGTCTTTTTGAGTTCTCTGTGACAGAAAAATTGCTGTATTTTTCATAGTCAAAAAATTTATGAAAACTAAGAGCTGGCTTTTTCCAAGAAGTGCCTTCAGTCTAAGGGCCTTGTTACATGGTACATGTTCTGTTGTTCAAATGTTGATTTGGTGTTAGTGTTCGCTCAGGTTTGGAGCAGTCACATATTCAGGCCAGCAGGGGCTTGAGGACTGAAAAGTAAGACTAATCCCCTCCCATTCCAGGCTTTCTTCCTGTTCCCCTCCCCCACACTCCCACCCCTGGGGTGCCCCTTTCTCCTCCCTTGCTCCCCTCCAGCCCTTATGGCTCATTCATATCCTTCATGTCCCCCAGATTACTTGTAGCCCCCCCGACCTGATGCCAGCAGAGGGAGTGGTGGCATCATTGGCTCAGCAGGCATATTTCCTTTTCCTACCTGCTCTCTCAGGACAACTTTGGTAGCCACAAGTAAGGCAGGAGCTCTGGCAAGGGAGTGGAGTGTATGGGGATCTGGTGTGCTAGGGATGCAGGGAATGGTGAGCCTCATTATGGGGGTGGGGGGCAGTGGGCCAATCTAGACTGGTGGGGGAAGGTAATGGGAGATAGTGGGCTTAATCTGAGCTGGTGGGGGCATGGCAGTGGGGGATGCACACCTGATCACAAGGGATAAGGACATTCAGGGCAACAGATGTGGAGGGCGAGTTTACTAGGTCTGTGCGAAATAGCACTGTTCCATTTTGACTTCTGTTTCAACATTTTGATGGGAAAGTGTTTCATTTTGAGTTTCATTTCATTCTGAAACCACTGTTTTGTTTTGTTTCATTGAAGCTGTTTCACTGTTTTGCCCATAGGCTATAATGGGGGAATAAAACTGCCTATAACTTTGTCATTTCTTGCCTGATTTGGATGAAACTAGTAGAGATGGTAGCTCAGTCTGAGGCCATGAAGCCTGCCAAGCTTCAAGGAGATAGGTAGAGGGGTTTCCGGGAAACTGAACCTCAACCTCTTGAAAGCAAAACTTCACAGGTATGTGTTAAGGCACAAAGGGATAAAAACTGCAGGCATGCTACCCCTGCTGAGGCCAAGAATTATGCCAGATTTCAAGGGGATAGGTACAAGGGTTTCTGGGTAACTGTACCTCAGGATCATGACAAGCAAAACTCATGACACAGGTGATACTGTGTGTGTGTTAAGGTGTGCCCTCACTGGCTCTGGGGTCTGTACAGGACACAGCAGTGTGTCCCAATGAGGCCTCCTCCCCTACAACCTCAGTCCAGTCTACCACTTTAAATGACAACATGTAATAAAATAACTTAATGAGCACTAGCACCAACAACATCTCAGGCGGCCAAACTGTGATAGAGCCTTTTTTTCCTTTCCTGCAGCAGCTTCTTCTCCAGCATATGTGTTAAGCCACTCCCTCACCATGTGACTCTGTGTGTGTGTGTGTGTTAGGGTGCACACTCACTGGTGCTGGGGCCTCTACATGACATAGTAGTGTGCCCCAATGATGCTTCCTCCTCCTCTACAGCCTCAGTCCGCTCCACTACTTTAAATGACAACAGGTAATAACTTAGTAAGCAGCACAGTAGCACCAGCAGCATCTCAGGCAGTCCAGCTGTGACAGAGCCTTTCTTTCCTTTCTGCAGGAGCTTCTTCTCCAGCAGCAGCCAGACAACTCTGCCTGCCAGCCGAAGCCCAGGACCCTGCCTCCTTCCAGTCAGGGGCTAGGGGTGTTGGTCTAAGGACATGGCACTGGCAGACAAGGTCCTTTACTTTGGATCAATCTAATCTGGCATGTTTTAGCAGACAGAGTAGATACAGAACAATAACTTAGCAAGCTTTTGGGTTAAAAAACTCTTTGTCAGGCTGAGGAAGCATCTGCAGTTGGGGTGTATGTGTGCTGTTCCTGGATAGAAGGAATAATAAAGAATCCAGAGGCTAGTGTGCAATGCAGCTAAGAAAGCCAATCAGTGAAAATAGAAATGCAGGGATCAGGGAGAAGGGGTAAAGGGAATGTAGCAGCATGAGTAAAAGTGCAGAGGTACCTGGGCAGCCAGATGTCCAGCAGGTTGTACTTTGTCATAAATCCAAGGTACATATTGAGTCCATGAGTTTCTGTACCTAGGAGGCTGATAAAGTAAAGTTCATATGCTGGGCTGTGAAAAGTGGTTTCAAAATTCAAACAAGCACAGAACCTTGCTAACCTAACATCACCAAAAGCCAACTTCTTACAGCTCAAAACACAAAACCTGCCAACTTTCCCTAGTCCCCCACCAACTGTACACCAGAATCTATCAAAGACAAAAATACTCAAATACCTGTGGGGGCGCAGTCCTCACAAAAAACCCATTTTGTCTCCAGTTTCTCAGGCCTGATCCTGAAAGGGAATTTACAAACCACTTATCACAGCTAGGCCTATGAACTTCATGTCATCAGCCTCCTAGGTAGTAGGTACAGAAACTCATGGACTCAGTACGGACAGTGGAATTATGACACACTACAATGTGCCAGACATCTGACTCCCCAGGTACTTCTCCACTTTTACCTGTGCTGCTACATCGCTCTTCACCCCCATTACTCCACCCCAGATGCCTCCATTTCCATTTTCATTAACAGACTTTCTTGCCAGCATTGTATACCAGCCTCTGGCTTCGTTACTAATCCTTCCATGCAGGAACAACACACATACACACCAACTGCAGGTGCTTCATCAGCCTGACAAAGGGTTTTTCAACCTGAAGCCTGGTAACCCAGGCTGCTAAGGTAAGCTCACCTGGAGCCTCACAATTCCACTACAACCAGCAAGTTTCAGGCCTGTCAAAGACATGACAGATCTGGGCTTTCCCCACCCAGGACTGTGTGCATGCATGTGGGAGCTCGTGTTTATGGCATCTTCTACCCACCTTTCACCAGGGGGATCCTCACTCCTGGCATTTCCTGGGGCTGATGCACCACCAGTAGTCCCACCAGACCTCCCGACCCTGGCAGAGTGCAGTTTTAGTGGTCATGCCCAGGACCTGGCACCTCCTCCTTCCCCATAGCCCCATCCCATACCTTCATGTTCATCCCAGCATGGAAGCTTAGCAGGGACATGTTCTTCCTTTGCTGGCTGGTGAAACAGTGAGTGCCCCTTCCAGCTCTGAGAGCGGGGCATTAAATGGTTTTTAAAAAATGAAAAAATGAAATAGGTGTGGATGGAGTGAGGAAGATGGCATTCATTCTGATTGCACCTGGAATTTGGGGAACCCCAGCAGTGGGGGGTTCACCTTCAAGAACACTAGCTACTTCACCAAACCAGGATCCAAGGAGGTGTGGTGAGGTATCACTACATCCCCAGCAACGCTGAACACCCTCTCACTCAGAACACTGCTCGGTGGACATAGCAGGTGTTCATGGGCAAATGTGTCCATATCTGATCACATCTGGATGCAGCATCCCCAGTAGGCCATGGGGTCACACAGCAGTGGCTCCATGACCTTGGCAAGATAGGCAGCCACCAAGGCCTGAATGCTACCTGCTTTGTGGTGGGGTGTGGTGCCTCTGGACCCCACCATGGAATCCAAGCCTTTGGTCCACATTGGCGGTGCCTCTGGTGGAGGAAGAGACTGGCTGGTGGATGGTATTCTAGCATGGCACAGGGGATCGCCCTCTTCCACATCCCCCTGCCTCCACCATTTTGGCTCCCTGACTGTCTTCACTAGCATCTCCATCCACTGATTCAGGCTTTGGCTGCCCCATACACTGTCCTTCACTGTGCGTGACCC
>NW_017728907.1:1350599-1367425 GCF_001723895.1 Crocodylus porosus | reverse complement strand
CTATGAAATCTATGAAATCAGATCCAGATCCAGCTCTTCCTCTGGCACTGGAAGGCTCAGCATGGGAAGTGAAATGGGGGCGGAGGAGACTGTCATGCTGGTGCTGCTTCTTGTTGTCATGCTGCTGGTGGGGGGAGGTTATAGCTGGTGCTTGTGGAGGGCATGCAGTCTTAGGCACTGGCACTGCTCCCCTCTCCTTGCTGCATCTGGAAGCCTCATCCCTGCTAGTTGTAGGAAAGAGGCTGCGTCTCAGTTTGGAAGGAGCGGGGGAACTTACACCTCGCCCTCTACCCCCTTTTCTGCCCCTCCTTGAAGATTTCCAGATGTCTTTCCTCCACGCTTCATGGTGTATTTCATAGTGTCTTGTTTTTATACAAATTTAGACATGTATCTGTGTTCTTATATTAATTCTATAAGGTATGAAATATGCCACAAGGTATAAACGTATCTCCCTTCCTATATAAATTCTATAGTGTAATATCCAATATAAGTATCAAATTGAAAAGAATAAATCAATGAATATAATAATAAAATAAAAGGGTCTAGAAGAAAGCAAAAAAGGATTACCACTTGCTAGGCTACCAAGTAGGAAATCATTCAAATCAATGCTAGTAGTAGCCTTCATTGTCTAATTCTCCTGAGCTGCTGGAAGACATAGCTCACTAACTGTCAGATCCCAAGGCAGAAAGCAGGCCAGTTCAAATAATGCTGCCTTTTATGCTGTTTTTCCATCCCTCCCTCCAGAGCACTGGGATTGGAAGGGACCTCAGGGAAGGATCCCAGTCACTGGCCAGGTACACAGTCAATGCGAGAACAGTCCTCCCCACCTTTTTCCCCCTCCCTCTCCTTTCTTTCTGTTTTCCGGCAGGCAAGCCCAGCTTGAGCTTCAAAACTCAAAATGTTTCAAAACTTTTGAAGCATTTTGATTGCCCTTGTTTGGTTTTGAGGCTGTTTCAAAGTTCTTTGTTTCATTTCAATTTCCCTGTTTCAAGCTCAAAATGAGCTGAAACAGTGTCAAAAAGAAACAGCCAGCAAAATTTTGCACAGCCCTAGTGTTTATACTAATGTATAGCTGAGAGTTGCCACACATTAATGTAACAGGAGCTGGGTAAAGATCACAGATAAACCTGCCCTTGATTGGCATAAATTTAAGCCTCCTAATGGGTGCTTAAAACTAGATTCATGTGTTAATAAGTGAACATTACAGGAGTTAAGAGTTCCAGCAGTCACCTAAAATTAACTTACAACAAGGCCTTAACAAGGGGTGCCCTGAGCCTAGAGTGGGTGAGGAGCACTGATCTAGCATTTGTCTTTATTTACTTAAAGAGTGTGAGGGCCTTGTTAAATGTTATTCTGTGAGCCACACAAATGTTGATTGACTAAGTACTAGTTTGCAGTTTCAATTTGAGCTGCACTCTGTGGGGAGTGGCTACACCTTTATGGAACAGGAGCTGGGTTATGGGGATCAAGAGATAAACCTATTCTGGACTGGCATAACTTTGAGTCACACAATGAGTGCTTTAAGCCAGTTAAAGGTGTTAATGTGTGTACAATCAAGGGTTTAAGAGCTTGAGGAGCCACCCACAATTACTGTGTAACAAGGCCCTGAGAGAAACATTGGCAAGGAAATTAATTGCATTTCTCTGTTTCAGTACTTATAAACTACCCTGCTCTCAGCTTTAAGGAACCATTGGAGTAAGAGTGAGGATGTATACATTCTTATCTGGTTTAGTAGTTTTATACAAAAAAAATTACAGTAGCTCAAAGAGTGAAAGTTTTATAGACTTTATGAATTGGTATTTTTATATCCTGATCCTATGACAGCTCCCAGATTGTTTTCCCAAATAACTGAGAACAAATCAGCTACTAACCTGAGGGCTGGACTGATGTTAGAGTGGAGTTTGCAGACTGTTTGACAGGATTCCCAAATGTTTGAAAAACACTGAAGAGCTCTCCATTCTTCTTGATCCCTAAAGGATCCAGATATGCCACATATAATCATACTACTAACACTATCTATAGTCACAATACTAACACTGAGAAATAATCTGAATAAAGGGGAATTGGTTTATAGATGCATGCTAAAGTAAAGAAGTGTAAATGTAACATTTAAAATTAATTTCAACATGTTACAGAGATGCATGAGCATGGGTTCTGTATGGGAAACAACAGCCTAAGAACTTAAAAAATATATATTAATTATTATATCAATAAGGTACATGGGGTGTTTAAGGAGGGGTGTTTCTCATGGTGACACCTTATTAAGGTAGTTTGGGATCACTGTTCTCACTTGCATCCAACTCTTACTAATGGCTCTATGTGCCTCACCTTGGGCAACTGGTTTCACCAGAGGGCTGAATTTAGGGGGAACAGTTCTTATCATTAAGAGCTGTCCTCTAGTCATCACAATGGCAGCTGCAGTAAAAGGGGATATTTCCCTATGGCAAAGCTGGTGGAAGAAGATGATAGTAACCACAGCCACTGCCTTGGGAGAAGTGAAGGCTAAGGGAGTAAATGCTGAAAGAAAATCTGGAGTGGAGCACCTAAGGTGGTTAGGCAATTATTTAAACTCCTTTCTGGCAGCTCCTACACATTTTCCAGCCCCACATCATATTTGTTCTACATTTACAGTAAATGACAAGGCTTTTGCACCCTACATTTACAGTAAATGACAAGGCTTTTGCACCCTGAAGAGGTTACTCTGGCTTCGCTAATGCATTGAAACAAATGAAAGTCAACACTTTGCAGTTATAAGTTATAAATCATTTGGCATAAATCCAGGCACAAGGGGTATTCTTTGATGATAGAAAAGGTCATCACATCCAACTGGAAAATTCAAGCAGGGTTGTTCCCAGCGAATAAGGTGATTTCCTACCATAGTCTGCTGCTTCAATGGGCGCTTGGAGCTTAGAGATTCAGCTTGAAAGCAGACTGCTATCACGCATCACCAGCTATTACAAAAATGTGAGTACAAAACTTTCAATCCTAAAGATTGGAAGTTGGAATGTACATACAATGATGCCAGGTATATCCAACAAACTCCAAACCTTTGACAAAACATGCAAAACTGCAATCATTGATGCAGAACTGCTGAGACTGAATGTCAATATCGCTGCTCTACAGGAGACCAGACTACCAAGCACTGGTTGAAAGCACTGAAAGAAGAGAACTACGCCTTATTACACAGGGGTTATAACACTGAACATCCTGTCTAGACTCACTGCTTGGGCATCAATGGTGTTGGCAAAATGAATGAAAATGACAATGTTTGCTCAAGTTAAGTTCATGCAATGAGCTATGTACAACAAATTCTTTCTTCCATGTGAAACTTCAGCACAAAGTATCTTGGCACCACCCATGGTCTGGATACTGGCATCAACTTGACCTGATTATCACCTGCTTATGAGACTCCCATGATGTAATCTTATCAGGATTCTGACTGTGATACTGATCATTCATTGGTTTGCATTAAAGTCAAATTGTGTCCCAGGAAATTGTATGAGAGCAAGATACGCTCCTTACTGAAAGCTGAGACACATCATCTCAATTAATCAAAACTCTTTCTGGGGCTGTATCATCTCTTAAACCATGTAATACTGCTGAGGAGAAACAGATTCAGATTGAAGGAGCCATCTATCAAATTGCCTTGGACTTGTATGGTACCTTGCACCACATCTCAAGTGACTGATGAATGACAACTCATCTTAATGTAATAGAAAAGAAATGGTCCGCTCTCCTTAAATATAAAGCTGATTTCCACAAACTTAGGAGATTGGTTGGCAAAGCCCTGTGGGATCATGGTCTGATAAGGAAAGGAATACAAGAGGGGTGGTCTTTTCTCAAGGAAGCAATCTTAAAGCTCAAAGAAAATCTATTGCCTCACACAAGAAAGGCAGCAAAAGAGCTGGGAAAGACCCCTTTGGCTCAGCAGGGAAGTCATGAACCTGCTGAAATTAAAATGTGAAGCCTACTAGGTTTGGAAATCATGAACAACTACCAAAGAAGAGTACTCAGCAGCCACCCACACCTATAGGAGGCAAATCAGGACAGCAAATGTACTAACAGAACATAAATTGGCAACCGGAATCAAAAACAAAAAAAGGCCTCCTTTAGGTATATAGGAAGTCAAAAAGGAACAAGAGAAGCATAGGGCCCCTGATAAATGAAATGGGATGGCTGTTAACTGATACCCAAGACAAAACTGAACTCCTGAATGAATACTTCATGTTAGTATTCCACCAGTCCAAGGGTATTAGTCTGCTTGACAGAATACAGGATGACCATGGAGGGGGTGACCTCCCTCCCATAGTTAAAGTAGGTCTTGTGAGGGAGTGCCTACAAAGGCTAAATATCTGTAACTCAGGTGGACTGGATGGATCACACCCAAGAGTGCTAAATGAACTGGCCAACATCATTGTGGAACCAATGGCAAAGTTATTTAAAGACTCATGGTGCTTGGAAGAGATCCCAGAAGACTGGCAAAAAGCCATTGTGGTACCTATCTTTAAAAAAAGGGAGAAGGGAGGACCCAGGAAACTACAGGTCAATCAGTTTGACCTCAATCCCAGATAAAATCCTGGAGAAAATCATCAAAGAAACCATCACACACTGGCTAACTGAAGTCAGTATTCTGAAAGGGAACCAACATGACTTCATAATGGGCAGGTTATGCTGTAGCAAAAACCCCAGGTTTTCTTTTTTCTTTTTTTTTATTTTATTGCATTCGCTCCCCTTCCCCAACCATTTCTGTCTTTTTCTTTCCCTCTCTATTCCCTATAGATAAGTATAAGTAAGCTAAGATGTAGGATAAGCATTAAACATTTTTATTTGGTAGCAAGTTTTTGGTTTTGGATATCCACTGTTATATATTTATTATTATTAAGTTTGTATTGGTATTTACTGTTGTATATTGTATTATTATCATTTTTGTATTGATTTTTATTGTTTCATATGGATATTGTATGGTTCAGGCCTGTGTTTATAAGTGAACCAAAGTCATGTCAGGTTTCCATTTTATATGTCAAGTCTCCATCTTGTGTCCTCTGCCTGGGCATCCCATGTTGCAACAATATGATTCATTGTACCCCTCCAATGTAAATTGGTTCCCCGATGAATGAGAATGATTGGGAATGACTGAAATACAATGGTAGCAGGCCTCTACTGAATGGGCTGTAATAACTGGGCCATCACCTCACATTGGTTCATACAGGAACCACAGACCTCACCCAGGAATAGAGACAAGACCAGCATTTGAAAGACAAAAGACCCTGCAGAACCAGCAACTCTCACCATTACAGACATCTGAAACTGCACATCCCTTCATGGAGCACACATGCTTAGTACCCCAGGGGCTGACCCTTGCCTGGGTCACTAGGGTCATACAAGGTCTGCTCCTATAAAAAGGGGCAGTGAAGACAGACCCAGTGGGACACTCTTTCCATCTGGACCAGCACCGTGCCACACCACCTATCTACTCAGAGGCCCTGCCAGTGACCCTCCTCTGGACAACATCTACTGGACAAGAACCCCTTTTCAGCCTGGAAAGGTAGATATTATCTGCACACCTCCTTCTACAATTTGGACTCTATCTCTCTGTCTTTCTCTCTCCTCCTGGACTTCAGTGGACTTCAGCCCCTGCACCAAGCCTCTCTATCCCCTGCTGCCATTTTGTGTGCATGTGTGTGTATGGGTGCAAGGGAACAAATTTGACATTGTGTCACCATCTCCGCTGTTCAATAAAACCACTGTCATTTGCAACCCTGAGGTTGGTAATGTTTTACTGAATCCCAGTCCCTTCCCTATCTTAAATTCCAGCCTCATGCTCCCTCTCAGCTCTAGCCTCCACTCCTCTCCAATAGTTTCCCAATCTCCTCTCAAATCCTACTGCCTTTTCTCTGTGACTTTCTGCTGCCTTTCTCTGCTTCCCTGCTGCAATCCTCCCCCCCACTTTTCTGCAGCTTCCCAGCTCCTCTTAGCTGTCCTGCAGTTTTCTCCAGCAGCTGCAGCTTTTCTCCAGCATCCAGCACCTACTGCCTTTTCCCTTTGACATTCTGCTGCCTTTCTCTGCTTTCCTGCTGCCCTGCCACCTGCTGATTTTCCTGTGATTTTCTGTTGTCTGTCTCTCTGTTTTCAGGCATACCCCACACCTTCTACAATCCTCCCTCCCCCCCCCCCCGCAGCTTCCCAGCTCCTCTTAGCTGCCTTGCAGTTTTCTCCAGCAGCTGGAGCCTTTCTCCAGCTTCTAGTACCTACTGCTGCTACCTGCAACTTCTCTAGCTGCCCCGGAGCCATCCACACCCAGAGTCCCTCTTTAATACTCACACATTCCTTTGGTCCCATTTTTTCCCCTCCCTATTTACCTTTTCAGCTCCCCTGTAGCTCTGGCTCCAGTCCCAGACTCTATGCCGGCACGCTCCCCTGTTCTGCAGGCTTTGGGCATTGTCTTTTCATCAATTAAGATCAATTAACCTAAAGTTACCCCTGAGCCTCAGTTCTTCAGCCCAGGCCCCTGTAGTCTACCAGTTCTAATCCTGGTCCTGGTGACTTTAACTCCCTACACTTCTGCTTTCTTACCTTAACTTTTCCCCAGGTATCCCAAGTACACCAAGCACATACATACATACACATCACAACACCCAACTTAGGAACTCACCTGTGTGTAGGTGGGTAGTATGTGTGTAAATTAATGAATACACACATATCTATATATACATATATAGATATCATTGTGTGTGGGGTATATAAATTAGTAATCCATGTATGTGTATTGGATGTGCAGGTATTGGTAACCGATTCTCTCTAAATTTGATGTGTATAGCGTGTATGGGCTTAAACTGGTGATAGGTGTCCATGAACCTAGACTAGTTATTTTGAACGTGTATGTATCCAAGTTGCTAGTGTGAGTGGTGTGTGTGTGTATCTATATATGGCATTGTGTGCATGATATACAAATTAGTGATCTGCATCTAACTTCTGGGGTGTATAGTGTATGTGCGTGAATTTGTAATAGGTATGCATGTGCCTAGACTGGTTTGGATGTCTATGTGCCTGAGCTGGTAGTGTGCATGTGTATGTACCTGATTGAATTATGTGTTTGTATATGTGCAATTGTGTCACACCCTCCTGTCTAACAGCGCAATATTCAGATCCTGAGAGTTGGCCTGACCCCACAGGGCAACAATGCCAGACCAACCTAATTCCCTTCTATGATCAGGTTATTCACCACCCAGATAGAGGAAATGAGGTTCATGTCATATACTTGGAATTCAAAAAGGCCTTTGACCTGGTCTCCCACGACGTCCTCATGGTTAAATTAGGAAAATGTGGCCTCAGCTACTTCATGGTCCAGTGGCTAGGTAACTATCTCTGTGATAGGACCCAAATGGTATTGACTGATGGAACTGAGTCATCATGGTGGAGAGCGACCAGTGGTGTCCCTCAGGGATCAGTACTTGGACCAGTGCTCTTCAACATGTCCGTTAATTATTTGGATTCAGGTACTGCAAGCAATCTGGCAAAGTTTGTTGATGACACTGAGCTATGGAGGAGCATTGTCACGCTTGAAGACAGGCTGGCAATACAGGCTGATATGAACAGGCTCATGAAGTGGACAGACCTCAACCTGATGTTATTTAATACAGAAAAAATGTAAAGTTCTCCATCTGGGGAGAAATAACCCACAACACATTTACAGGCTCAGCAATGATTTGTTTGCCAGCACCACAACTGAATGAGACCTGGGTGTCATGATTGACAGTAAATTGAACATAAGCCACCAATTCAATGCCATAGCTGGTGGGGCTAACCAAACACCTGCATGCATCTACCAAGGCATCTCAAGCAAGGCAAAAGATGTCATCCTCCTGCTTTACTTGGCCTTGGTGAGACTGCAACTGGAGTACTGCATCCAGTTCTAGGTACCACACTTCAAGAAGGATGTGGAAAGATTGAGAGAATCCTGAGGAGGGCCACATATATGATTAGAGACCTGGAGACCAAGACATATGAGGGGAGGCTGAGGGACCTGGGATTGTTTAGCTTGGAGAAAAGAAGACTATGGGGGAACTTGGTTGCAGCCTATAAGTATATCAGGGGCGTACATCAGGGTTTGGGAGAGCACCTCCTGAAAGCAGTGTTCCCTGCTTAGTCAATGGGTGGGGGGGGGGCAGGCAAGACTGCTGGTGCCCACCTCCCCCCCCGAGAGTGCCAGCCCGGGAGTGGGAGCACCAGGAGAAGCAATCCCCGTGGTCCCCTCATGGCTGATCGCACCAATTAGTGGGAGGGGACGTTCCCCCATGGCTGATTGTGCTGACCCGGAAGTGCAGTGGTGCTCCCAGAAGTGCTAGTGGCATGCCACTGGCACTTCCATGTTGTCATGATCAGCTGTGGGGGAACACCCCCTTAGTTGGTGTGATCCGCCTTGGAGGTACCCCCGAGGTTGCTGACCGGCCACTGGGGGGCAAGTGCCCCCACAACTCAGGAAGCACCAGTTGCGCATGGCTCTGACCCAAGCGCCTCTCCGGGTAAGTCATTACTTTCTGCCCCTCATTAGGGCCAACTACTCACCCTCCTTGACCCAAATTCAGCCTTGCCACATCTGAGGGCTTGCTAGAGTCTCAGCCTCTGGCCCAACTGCCTCCTTAGGCATCTGTAGATCGACCTTGGTCTCACTGCCCCCTCCTGAGCTTTGACTCATACCCTCTCACTAGGGCTTTCCAACTATGCCCTCTCACCAGGGCCTCACACATATGCCTTCTTGCTAGGGCCTTCCACATGTGCCCCACTTGTTGGGGCCTCGGGGATCTTGTACCCCATGGGCCTCAGGTGTCCGGAGATGTGCCCAGCCCCCATACCTGTCCATGGGTCTGGGTAACCAACCAGAATACGGGGGGATGGGGTTTTAAGGAGCCCCTACCCTCCTTTCACTGGGGAGGTAACTGGCTTGGCATTTCTGGGGAACTGTCCCACCACAGCCAGCCCCATCAGACCACCCTTCTCTGGCAGGGTGCAGTTTTCGGTCTTACCCAAGACAAGCAGGCTTACTGGCCCTGGTCAGGTCCCCTCATTCCGGCACCTGGCTGATCTCCCTGGGCTCTTTTTCTTATTGGACCCATCTCTCACTCTGACCCCATTCTGATATTTTAACTGCCAGCAAGCTGGCTGACTCCTACCCTCTTCAGCTGTGATGCCTGTCCATTGAAGGGACCTTCAGACCATATGAGCTCTGGTTTTGCCTCCAGGCCAGTCGGGGTTCCAGATAGTTCATCTTGGCCTGCCCTGCCCCTAGTGTTGCACGTAAGTGCCCTTCAGCCTTCTGGCCCTGGCCCTCTTGCATTGAACAGTATGAGGGATCAGAAAGTCAGCCTAGCAGCTGCTGACTTCCATACTCCAAAGGGGTCCCTCCTGGGTCTCAACATAGAGCCCCTGGCTTCACCCCTGCTAGATACACTTGGGGATTGCCTGCCCCCTTCTGTGGGTCTACCAGCTGTTAGCCCCCTTGTTAGGCTGAGACTTGTTAACACAAGGCTGAAGCCTTCTTCCTGGGACTTTGGGCCCCACTGGGCCCATAGGAACCTCCTGCCATCCCCATAGTTCCTCTCTTACCTCCAAGCTGTTTTATGAGCAGCAGCTCAGCCAGATGCCAGCAACAGACTGCAAGCTCAGCCCTTATCCTATGATCCCTGCTGACTTCCTGCCCCTGTGGTGGGGGGCTGGACTCGATGATCCTCTGGGGTCCCTTCCAGCCCAAATGTCTATGAAATCTATGAAATCTTAAGCCTGAGATAAAATGGAGGCAGCTCAGTTCTCTCTACCAATCACATGGCAAGGGCCTGTGGCCACATGACCTTCTCATCAAGGCTGGCCCACACCTGCCAGTTGCCCTGCTGTCTGCTCTCACCCTTAAAGTGGCAGACACTGAAGGTGCTCCACCACACCATCCAATAATTTCATAGATTTCATAGACATTAGGGCTGGAAGGAACCTTGGAAGACCATCAAGTCCAGCCCCCTATCCCAGGAGCAGGAAGTCAGCTAGGATCAAAGGATCCAAGCAAGATAGGCATCCAAATATTTCTTAAAAGAGTCCAGAGGAGGTTCTTCCATCACCTCTGGAGGGAGTCTATTCCAGGCCTTGGGGGCTCGGACAGTAAATAAGTTTTTCCTTATGTCTAGCCTAAAACAGTCTTGGAGGAGTTTGTGACTGTTTGACCTTGTCATCCTTTGGGGCATCCTGGTGAATAGAAATTCCCCCAGATCCTGATGTACACCCTCAAATACTTATAGACAGCCACTAAGTCACCCCTGAGCCTACACTTTTCCAGGATGAAGAGTCCCATGGCTCTCAGCCTCTCATCATAAGGCCTGTTCTCTTGCCCTCTGATCATGAGCATGGATCTCCTCTGGACTCTCTCAAGCTTTTTCACGTGCACACGGGACTGCAGCACACTGAGTCTGGGTGGTGCAGCCTCGGCTGGCAGGGAGTTTAGTGGGTCATCCTGCCATCCCAGGATGCTCCACTGTGGCTCAACATACTGTGGAAGGGTTGGGTGGGACACAAGGGTGCTACAGTGTGGGGCTAGCCAGCAGGCACTCTCGTGCCCCAGCCAGTCCCAGGCACCAACTACATGTGCATTAAGGCATGCTAAGTACCTCCACCATAGGATAGTACTTGTGTTGGGCAATACTACCCCATGGAAAAGTTCATTAGTTTACTCTGACCTAATATTTTCACACATTTAGAGGGTGTCACTTTACTGTGGAGCTCATTAGGCAACTCCACAGAAAAGCACATGTGAAGATGCACCACAGTGAATATATCTTCATTCTTCACACTGTATGTATCTTCACTCTTCATTTCATACAACATTCATTCAGGTGGTAGTCTCTTTGGGGGCCTTTCACATGAGGTTTCCCCTTGATGTATCTGTATCCCATGCATTTCACATAATTTTACACCTTGGGCTATTAAAAGGACTGGAAAAAGACCAGAAGAAAAATAAGAGCACAGTTTGCATGCTCTTCAACTCTTGTGGTTTTCTGGACCCAGAAAACTTTGAAATAATCAAAATCAAGTAATGTGAGCTGTGCAAGAAACAGCTAGCAGCTACTATGGCCACAGGAAGATCAGTCAAGTGGTTGAAATAACTTTTCTGTTAGTTCTTTCCAAATTGATGATATTCAAAATCTAGAAATTAAGTCTTCTCCCATAATAAAAAAATTTGAAAGGCAAAGCCTTATCTTCAGATATTCTGTCTGACGTTGTCCCTGTGCCAGTTGACACTTTGGACAAGTTATGTGTGAACAGGCTTTAGTACCAACTTTGTGCTGTGGAAAGTGTCCCTGACTCACTCCCTTTCATTGTTTTCTAGTGCACCCACACACACACACATCTAAGCTAATTTTCTCACAGTTTTTACTCGGGGTAAAGTGGCCATAGGAAGACTTGTCTCCAACTCACAAAACAGAACTTCATCATCATTCCATGGTAATAACTCTTTAAGAAAGATCTTAACAAAAATCAATTATTTTATTGTGCACTTATGACCTATACTTAAATAACTTAGTCATGACTTCTCAATTACAGACTTTTACTTAGATAACAGGAGTAAGGGAGTGAAATCTTCCATCCAAAACTAAAAGTTCCTTTAAGAGTATAAATAATGCCCGTTAGAATATGTACTTTATATTTAGTGTGGATTCCATACATTCTCTTGGTCTTACAATACTAAGTTTCATTTTTCTTGGTGTTGCTTAACAACTTCTCTTGTGCTTCTGTCCTCTTCTCCAACTTAGCATGTTGTGGAGCTTTCTCAGTTTTAGTTTGCTAGTGAATTTAACTTTTAAAATAATTATGATTCAAATAAAAAATAATAGGAGATTAAATGGAGAGCAAGGTCCATCATTGCTACTGAGTTCCCATGGGAGCCACAAAGTCTGAGTTGGATACTGGAAAAATAAAGTGATTTCAAAAAGATAAAGAAATGGCTAAATCAAGCCATTTCTCAATTCATTTTTAAGGAACCACATTATATTTTTATATGATTGTTCTGTTCTTTTCCTAATTGTCATTTTCATGTGACATATTTTGGAGCACATAGATTATGGTGATAATTTACTTTTTTTTCAAATTGTGTCATATTGCTACTGGGACTCTCAATTTCTAATCAATCTGTAAGACAACTATATAAACATTCTATAATCTTCCCATATAATGCATGTTTAATTGACATTTTAGTCTTATTGTTTATGTCAATTGTAGGAGTAGAATATAATTTAAACAGTAATTATTTTCCCAATACTTTATATTACTGACTAGTTCAGCAATACAACTTGCATTAAGATGAGCTCATTTGTAAGAGATGGAATGTTTGGAAAATAATATAAGTAGTGTGTGCCAACCAATGGATTTTTCAATATTTATTTATTTATTTATATCTCTTGAAATCAACACATGATGCCAGAAAGCTGTTCATGTTGTTCTAAAAGTGCCCTGTGCATTTAAAAGCATATATGTCAGCAATTTTTCCCAAGTTAAATCCTCATGTAATTGAGGGGAAAATAACTTTAAGAGGTGGAGATGTTTGAGTCTTCTGTAGAACTTTTATAATGATTTTAATCAATAACGTTAGCTCTTTCCACATGTTCAGATAGTCTGGGAGAATTCTCAAGTTTGTTCTCCTGGTAGAAGAAACTTACCCAGAGTGACATGTATAGACATTTGATTGTGAAGGCCTTGAAGAGTTTAGAACTCGAAGTGCTGATACTGTGCAGATGGGGAGGGGACAAGGAGTCCTGTGCACACATCTCAGTATATTCTTCAGGTTCCGTTAGTTAGTTGCGTGGTGACAGATGTCAGCAATGCCTAGGGCAGTCCTGATTGTCTGACCCAGACTGGTCATAATCAGCTTCTGTTTCCTTGCAGCATAATATTGGGATTGTGAAGGGGGCATGTTCTGTTCCTTGCTGGAGTAGCAGTGTTCAGCAAGCAGCATGCTGTCTCCCTGAGGGGTGGGGTGGGGCCTGGAGGACTATATTCTTTCTATTGGGAGAAGCTATGGCACATACAGATATTCACTCTCCCAGGAGAAACTCTCTTGGTAGTGGTTCTACCCTCATTGTTCCCAGGCTATCTTTCTCCTGGAATGGCCATATTTCCTCTAGGAACAGAAATCCTGAAAATCTGTACATTTGTGGTTTCTCCTAGGACAGCAAAGACTCTCCCAGAAGAAACTGAATGCCTGTGTGAGCTTTAGACAGCAGAAATGTGGTAAAAGTAAGAAAGTTTATATTTTGTTTGTGAACCTGTGAAATGGAGCAGATGATTAAATTTGAAGTTTTCAGATTTTGCTGTGCTGAATTAGCTTTGGCCTACTTGACATTTAATAGTTAACAAAACCAGGCAATGGAAAATTTCATGGATCATATTTTAAATTTAATAGTTGCATTGAGGAAAAGTATGTGCATCTGTGATCACTAAAGCAACTTGCATTTGCTTATCCAAATCATCTAATTTGTACACATAACCTAAATGTGGCTGCATAATGGTCATTTATCTTTCGGTCTTAATGTTTCTGTGTGGATATTTGATTTCAGCTTTGATTTGAAATGTAATATTGCATCTGGAATGTTATACTTTGAAATTATGTGTTGCTTTCATGGCACTTCAGTTTTAGATGTTAATGCCTGCCCAGGAAAAATCTGCTGTAGGGCTTCTATGATTGTATTTTACATGTCCAATTGCTGAAATATAGTGGTATATAGGACTGGACCTCCTCAGTATATCACCCCATGTTTTTCATGTACTGGCTTTGAGCAAAATTTGCTGCACTTTCTAAAATAACTCATGAAAAAAGTGTTCATTGTATTACTAGAAGAACATGGGCATGGTTGTTATCAATACCAGATACAGTCATTTGTGTTCCAAACACATTTAAAAGTAGGCTAACTCATTATATTTTCTTAGCTGCTTTGTATATTGTTTGATATCAGTAGATTCAATTTCTACTATCCATTAACTGCCAGTCCTGAATCCAGCCCAGATCACTTCTCAAGTTGGCATTGTGGGGTGGAGAGGAAGGAATTTTTATACCCAGCCTGTCGCAGGACACCGAAGTGCCCTGCTTCTAGAAAGAAAGACAGGTGCTGGTTGCCGGGGCAACCACAGTTGGGTCAGTTGACCAGAAGGGGGCAGGGCCTGGCCATATAAACAGGCTAGGCTGAGGCCAAGGAGGCAGTTCCCCTCTGGCAGCTGAAGAAGCAAGAGCTCTGTGGAAGTAGAAGCTAGATGTCTTGAACAGCTTCGGCTGAGGACTGGGGGAGCAAGACCTGGTAGGGTTTTGAACGATGGCTAGCCAGAGGGCTTAGAAATTGTGCTTTAGCCAGATGGCTTGGAGTTTATATTGTAGCCCAGGGGCTTGAGTTTTCTGTTGGTGGTTGTTACACCGGAGGACTGGGAGAGGCTATAAGGGGTTGGAGGAGGCCTTATAGGAGCTCCCCAGTAGAGAATGGTTTCCTGGTGCCAGAGAGGGCACAACAGCCTGGATTAAGGGCCAGGTAAGGCCAAGGCTGCCTAAGCTGGGAAGGGAATATAGACCCAAGAAGGGGGTCTGGGGCTCAGGTACGGCTAAGGCCACCTGAGCCCCAATTGTGAGGAGCACCAGTGTGGGCACCGACAAGAAGCCCAGAAGGTGCTTGCAGGAAGCCCCAGGGAGGGCGAGCGCACAGAGGCGAGCCCCAGGGAGGGCGGTAGTACAGAGATAAGCCTGGAGGACGTCCGCAAGGGTGCGGGCAATAATAATTTGACTCAACAAGGTCTGGTACATCTGAGAGGTTTGGGGCATGGTATAAGGCGTAGTAGGAGCCACACACAGTCCATAAGGCTGGGGAGGGGCACCAAATCAATCTACATGGAACGGGGCCGCGATAAATAAGAGCACCATGTCCAAGGGACAAAAGGCAGCCTCCCTTATAATACTTTTGTCATCAAAGACGTGGCGGGTGAGAACGAGGGTGCTAGATAGACAACTTGGCATGGTAGGGGGCACCAGGAGAGATCACGGCCGCTCCTGGGTCCCTGCCCTGTGACACAGTCAGATAGCCACTCTAAGGATGGTGTTGCTCAGCTTCCATATGAAAGGATGAAAAATGTAGAATACTATTTATTAGCTGACCTACCACAGACCACACATCACTAGCTTCCTGAGCACTGTGATATTAGGGCAGTGGTGGGCAATCATTTCAGCCAGAGGGCAACTTAGGGAGTTGGATATGCTGTCATGGGCCAAATCAGTATCCTCCCCCTGCTCCACCCCCAGCAGCTCACCAAAACTCCCTAAGCAGCCATGTAGCCCAAATAATTGCCCAACCCGGGCAGAGAGAACAAAGGTAAGGGAAGCCTAACCTTTGCTCTCCATTTTTCCCCTCCCCATCCCAAGTCCCCAGCATGAGGCCAGGTCATGCAAGAGCCATACCAGCTGCACCTGCATGGCCTGAAGTGACATGCTATTTTCCTGCTTGCTGTCAGCCTGGCCCAGCTATATGCTGCGGACACAGTGTGGTGGAGGGGGTGCAGGGAGAAAGGGGCAGGGACCTGCAGATTATCTGGACCTGATCAAACTAATGCCGTGCTGTGTTCCCCACTTCTCCCTGCACCCCCTCCCCCACCCCAATCCAAAAGCACATTAGCCAGGCCAGTTCTATGCTGTATACCTCTTCAGAGTACATGGGTGCAGCTGGCACAGCTCCTGACCACCCTGGTCATGTGCTGGGAATTGGGGGTCGGGTACAGAGCCATGCCAGATGCTTCACCTGCACTCATATCGTGCAGCCCAAAGCTGTGCATGGAAACATAGCATGACACTGATGCCCACACCCCTACCAGGCCCTGACCTAGCAGAGCCTAGATAATAATACGGTCCTGGTGCTCTTGACCATGCACCCCTTCTCCTGCCATCTGGGAGAACCTACCTGAGTTTCAACTGGCCAGACAAAAGGTCAGAGTGGCATGCAAACAGCTTTCCTGGGCAGACACCTGGTTAGGAGCTCAGAGATCCTTGCCTTGGAGGTACACTGGGGGCTGGGGGACAGGCCAAAGTAGGCTGGCTGGGGAGGAGAGGCAAGCGGCGGATGCTACTGCAGCTGACTGCCATGGGGAAGGGAGAAAGGATAGGAGTCACTGACACCCAGGGCAGATATGGTCTGCATACAATTATCTTTCATGGAAGCAGTCATGAGCTGGGTAAAATCATTTGTTGGGCTGGATCTGGCCCACAAGATATTGCCCATTCCTGTGTTAGGATAAGTGCCTTACCTGTACTTAAGTGCTTTACCTGTCCTTAAAAAGTTGTTCTGCATACTCCTATGTTGCCAGAGATAACGTCATTTCCTAGAGAGGAAACCCTGTCATGGCTGATACAGTGGAAGGACGCCAGCAAGTATATCCTCTGAAGGCAAGAGTTTTTATCTCTTTAGTGATTCCCAAATTAATACTTTCTGTTTATAGCAATATATATAACTAGCCCCGCCCAAAACAAAACAAAACAAAACAAAAAAAGCCTCTGCTCGACTGCCCAGATATGCTGTTTGAGGAAGTGTTATAAAACGGAGTATATGATCAGGCTTCCGTTCCATCTCTTTATTCCATGTTTTCTTTTACAATTCTAAGGATCAAGATGCCCCCTAGCATTGATTCATACTTTCATAGTTTCTAGGGTCGCAAGGGACCTGAGCAGATCATCTAGTCCGATCCCCTGCCATGGCAGGAAAGAGTACTGGGGTCAAACGACCCCAGCAAGATGTTCATCTAACCTCCTCTTAAAAACCCCCAGG
>NW_017728907.1:1338299-1349769 GCF_001723895.1 Crocodylus porosus | reverse complement strand
GGCCACCAGGTTGGTCTGACAGGACCTGCCCTGATGAACCCATGTTGGTTGCCCCTAAGCATGCAGTCCCCTGCTGGCCCCTCCTGGATGTGCGCCAGCATAATTTTCTCAAACAGCTTGCCTAGGATCGAGGTAAGACTAACCGGCTTATAGTTTCCCAGGTCCTCCTTCCTGCCTTTTTTGAAGATGGGAACCATGTTGGCCCTCTTCCAGTCCTCTGGTACCTCACCAGAGCACCACGAGTGCTCGTAAAGCTATGCCAGGGGACTTGCAATCAAGTCATGAATCAGACTCTCCTTGGCTGGAGTTGTATGCCATCAAAAGTTCCAGTTATGCTATAAAACCAGTTCCTTTGGGAGATCCCCATTTTTGGATTCCATTAGGAGACCTGTTTCATTTAATGTATTTTGAAACTCCCCAAAGCCATGAGGATATTGTTGAATCTTGTAGAGAGTGTTGATGACCAGCCCCATCACCATCCATGCCAGGCATTCCATGGACTCTCCTTCAAGGTGGATTAGCCTGGGGGGGGTTGGGGGAAAGGAGGGATTGTGTTAATTCATTCCTACTCAGAGATCCTTAATCCTGGCTTCCTTCCCAGGTGGATGAGCTGCAGACTTGGGTATTGATCCTGCCCTATGATTCAGGATCAATGGATTCTCCATCATTCATACCTTCTCTAAACCTTTCCACAAACCAATGCCTCTGATTTTACAGGTGTTTTACACCATGAAATGTCCCAGGTTGTCATGTTAACCAAGGCATTTTGATGATGAAACCAAGAGACTGCAGGATTCTGCCCCTTCTCTTTTCCCTCAGGATGGAGAGAAAATACTTTATTAGTATGTATTTACTTTATTTAATATATGCACTCCTTGCATCTTCTAACTTTGCTTCTCGCTGGTTCTCAGACATAGAGAGGGAATGTTCTTTTCCAGTCAGAGAATCAACTAGGTGCGCTTGACAAGTCACATATATCTAGCTAAATACTCCATATTTTCAATGCAGAATAAGAGAAAAGACTGTCTGCTTCCTCCATTCAGACAGAAATGGAATATTTGTTAGATTAGATTTCTAATATACAGGCAGGGGCCATTGAGTGTTGTCTACAGCTAAGGCTGGGGACTTAAACTGGAGTGTGCCATTTCTCCTGCTAGGAGCAAAGCTACAAGTTCCTGGCTAGTGAGTCTTGCCCCTCTGCTTAGGGTCAGGCCGATCGCCATATTTGGATGGAATATGGTTACGTTGGTACAGGATAGAATGGTTAAATTCATACAGATTGTAATTGTTTTTAACTTTCTCTGTAGCAGGGGTGTGGCCCTTAACCAAGGACATCTTGGGACTGTCTACACAAGCACCTGCAGCAGCTCAAGTAACAGTGGCATAAATTTGTGCCAGAGTCTTGTGCCTCAGCACATGTACCTAAATATATACTTTGGTGTGGGGCAAATTGTGCCACTTGGGGCAAACTGGCTCTGCCCAGCCTCTCCTGGATCTTCATCCAGGGGGAGCTAGAGGATGAGGTGAGCAACTGTGCTGGCTAGAGCAGTATAAAAGGCTACCCTGATTAGCAGCCCATGGCCACTTGTCCATAGGAGCTTCTGAGCCCTGGCCAGCTGGTATCTAGGGACACTAGCCCTTTGTGCCAGCTGGACTGCTATAGCAGCTGTAACCAAGAGTGGCCTCTGCACTCTTTACCCACTGCAGCAGTTTGGCAGTGGGGCCTGCTGCCTGGCTGTGACCTGCTGCCACCTGTGACAGCATCCGCCCCCTTGGACCTGGAGCCCCAGCGCTGTGCACCTGCCAGACCCATATGGGGACTGGATTGCTACCAGGAATGTGGTATGTGTACTGCAGCAGAGCCACCTGAAGTCGTGGCTACCTAAGTGGCCTTGTGTGGCACTGGAATCATATATTTTGGTGTCCCCACTCTGCCATCTGGGCAGATATTGCCCCCAAAATGGTGCTTATTGTAGTGGTTATCTGCATTGAACTATAGTTTTCATAGATTTCATAGACATTAGGGCTGGAAGGGACCTTGGAAGATCAATGAGTCCAGCCCAAAGGACAGGAAGTCAGCTGGTGTCATAGGATCCCAGCAAGATAAGCAGCCAATTTGCTCTTAAAGGTGTTCACTGTAGGTGCTTCAACCACCTCTGATGGCAGGCTGTTCCAGACCCAGGGGGCTCAGACAATAAAGAAATTCTTCCTTATGTCCAGCCTGAAACGGTCTTGTAGTAGTTTATGACTGTTCAACCTCGTCATCCCTTGGTGCACTCTGGTGAACAAACATTCCCCCAGATACTGGTGAGCACCCCGATAAACTTATAGGTGGCCATCAGATCACCCCTGAGCCTGCACTTTTCCAGGCTAAAGAGCACGATGGCTCTCAGCCTGTCATCGTAAGGTCTGTTTTCTTGACCTCTGACCATGCACATGGCTCTTCTCTGGACTCTCTCAAGCTTTTCCACATCCTTTTTGAATTGTGGAGCCCAAAACTGGACACAGTACTCCAGCTGCAGCCTCACAGCTCAAGGCTGAGTACAAGGGGAGAATGACAGCCTAGGATTTGCTTGAGAAGCATCTACGGATGCAAGCCAGCGTTTTGGTTGCTTTACTAGCTGCAGCATTGCATTGAAGGCTCATATTCATCTTGCGGTCAATCATGACCTCTTTCTTCCGTAGCGCTGAGCCTATAAAGATGCTGCAGGTTTTTCTTCCCACGATGGAGAACCCTGCATTTTCAGTGTTAAACACCATCAGGTTCTCATCCGCCCATTTGCTGAGCTTGTCCAGGTCAGCCTGGATCACCTGCCTGTCTTCTGGTGTGGATGCTTTGCCCCAAAGTTTGGTGTCATCGGTGAACTTGGCCAGTCCGCTTCTGACTCCAATGTCCACAGCATTAATGAAGATGTTGAATAATATGGGTCCAAGGACAGAGCCTTGGGGGACCCCACTGGTCACATGCTTGAGATTGGTCAAGCAAGACCTACCCGCAACAAACCTGTGCTGGCTATCCCTTAGGATGTTGGTGTCAGCCAGTCCATTAAGGATAAAGATGAAAGATCCAAGCCAGAGGCTGGGCTATGATACTTACCAGCTCCTTGAGTACTCTGGGGTGTAGATTGTTAGGGCCGGCTGACTTGAAGGTATCCAGCTTCTCAAGGTGATCCTTCAGGAAGTCAGCATTAATGGAGGGCAGGGGATCTCCCTCACCCAGACCTCCCTGTCCCGTAGTGGGTGTTGGCATCCCATAGGACTGACGAAAGACTGACACAAAGTACCCATTTAATAAGTTGGCTTTTTCCTGGGTGTCAGTTGTCAGTTGCCCCTTCTGGTTCAACAGGGTCCAATGTTGCCCTTGCTTTTCCTCTGGCTCCCCACATATCTGAAAAAGGACTTTTTATTGTCCTTGATGCTCGAAGCTAGTTGGAGTTCAGTTGCAGCCTAGGCTTTCCTGGTTTGGTCACTGCAGGACTGGACCAGTGCAGAATAATCCTTCTTGGAGGTGAATCCCATCCTCCATCCTTTTTAGGCCTTTCTTTTTAGCCTCAGGATGTCTGCTAGTTTCCTGGAGATCCAGGGGGGCTGCTGTGCCTTCTTGCTGCCTTTCCTCCAAGATGGAATGGACTTAGCTTGTGCATAGAGGATCACTTCCTTCAGGAGCAACCACTCTTCTTGAACTCCCCTCTCCCTGGGGTCATGGTCCCTTAGGGCCTGACTGACTAGCCTCTTGAGCTTGTTAAAGTTGGCTTCCCTGAAGTGAAGGACTTCTGTGTTGCTTACTGACTTGCCAGCTTTATGGTGGACGGTGAAGGTGATCAGCTTGTGGTCGCTGTCACCTAGCTTCCCATCGATCACTAGGTCACTGATTAGGTCATCCCCAGTAGCCAGTACCAGGTCAAGCAGCACTTTGCCTCTCATTGGCCCATAGACTTCTTGAAACAGGTAGAGATCATCTACACATGAAAGAAAACTTTGCAACCACTTGGATTTTGCTGAGTGATCCTCCCACAAGATGTCTGGGTAACTGAAGTCACCCATGACAGCCATGGTCCTGGAGCATGTGGCATCAGCCAGTTCCTGGGTGAACTCCTGGTCAAGCTCAGGACTTTGGGTGGGAGGTCTGTAATAGACCCCCACTGTTGTGCCCCCTGTGCCATGTTCCCCATGGGTTTTAACTCAGAGGGTCTCCAGTCATCCGCCCTGGTCACCAAGATCAGCTTGCAGGGATGCATAGCTTTCCTTAACCTAGAGAGCTACGCCCCCGCCTCTTTTATCTACATGATCTCTCCTGTACATGGTATAGTCATCAGGCATGGGTGGAGTCCCACCAGGTCTCCGTTATCCCTATGACATCATCATTATTTGCATTGAGCAGGAGGACGAGCTCCTCTTGTTTGTTCCCCAGGCTCCTGACATTTGTGTACAGGCAGGCAAGTGTCCCCTTGGGGGTTCTTGCCTTGCCCACGGATTGTACCAGGGCTGGGGCAGAGGTGGGCTCCCTTAAGTGCCTTGACCTGTTGGCTTTGGAAGGGTTTCTCAGTGGGCCAGCAGTGGTGGTAGTCCCCCTATCCCCTGGCTCCAAATGGCCAGGAAGTCAGCCACCTCATATGTTCTCCAGCTTGGTTCCTGATGCCAGCCCTGGGACAGGCTCCTCTGCCCAGGTCCTGCTACTTGCCTCAGCAGCAGGGATATATAGAGATCAGTCATGCAATGTTTTATTGATATATTTACAATTTTAAAGCAATTTGAAAGCCTACCAGTGCCTCTATCATCATAATAAAATCAATTCCAAATATCTATACATTTTGGCATTTCCTTTTTTTTTTTCTCACAGAAAAATCAGATCTGCCACTGCCCCCTTCACTCACCAAGATGTGGGGAGAGCTGGAGCTAGACCCACATCTGCTTTGTGGTGCTGAGCAGCACTGATATGCCATTTCCCTGTCCATGACCTTGCCCCTCACTCTCAACCTACAGCCCTGCCAGTGGCCCTCATACCTGACCCGCAGCACCTGCCTGCCCCCCCCCCCCCTTCTGGCAGCAGCTGTAGCTGTCCCACCCATTACTTTGTGGCTCTGAGCACCTGGGCTCTGAGAAGTGCCAGCTCTTGCTATTTTGTTCCCACACCTGTGCCTTCCCCTGCACAGGCTGTTCTAAGGGGACATTGGGGCTCCAAGCCTAGCTCTGGTGGCCACTTTTACCCTCCTCCTCCACCACCTCTCTGAAACCTCACTGTTCATAGAATCATAGAATCAATGAGTCAGAAGGGACCTAGACAGATCATCTAGTCCAACCCCCTGCCATGGGCAGGAAGGAGCATTGGGGTTGGCAGGGGTCATAAGACCCTAGCCAGGTGCCTGTCCAGTCTCCTCTTGAAGATTTCCAGCAAAGTTAAGAGCACCACCTCTCTGGGAAGCCTATTCCATGCTTTGGCCACCCTTGCAGTGAAGTAGTTCTTCCTAATATCTAACCTAAACCTATCCTACCTCAGCTTGTGGCCATTGTTCCTGATGATCCCAAGGGGGGCCCTGGTGAACTGACTTCCCCCAAGTCCCTGCTGGTGGCCCCTGATGAGGTTGTAGGCAGCCACAACATCCCCCCTCAGTCTCCTCTTGTAGAGACTGAAGAGATTCAGGTCCCTCAGCCTCTCCACATAGGGCTGGCCATGGAGTCCCTCAACCATACAAGTGGCCGTCCTCTGGACCCTCTCCAGGTTCTCCACGTCCCTCTTGAAGTGCGGCCCCCAGAACTGGACACAGTTCTCTAGCTGCGGCCTCACCAGCACCGCATAGAGGGGGAGCAAGACCTCTCTGGACCTGTTAGTGATGCCCCTGTTGATGCATGACAGGATGCGGTTGGCTCTGCCTATTGCTTCATTGCATTGGTAACTCATATTCATCCTGGAGTCAATCCTGACTCCAAGATCCCTCTCATCCTCTGTGCTGCCGAGAGGGTCAGCCCCTAACCTATAACCATAATGCTGGTTCCCTCTCCCCAGGTGTAGCACCCTGCATTTGTCCTTGTTGAACTGCATCCTGTTCAGGTCTGCCCACTTCTCCAACCTATCCAGGTTCTATAACTAAAATGTTGCATCACCCCTCAGCGTGTCATACATAGACAGAGCTCATTCCACCATAGCCCAGGCAACTTTTGTAGCCTCCCTGTGCACTATTTCATCAACAAAGAGGCTACCTAGATCTCTAATCACAACTTTATCACACTCCTTCAAGCTGCTTCTCCTCAGAGTTTGAGAAATAGGAAGTGCACATTACCACCCACACTGTAAGCACATCTAGACATGCACATTTACTGCACAGTAACTGAAATTACTGTACAGTATGGGAATGTATCTACATATGCATGCCCGTACTGTGCAGTAAATATGGAGACTTATGATGATTTGAGTGTAAATTTGATATCTGTATCATGTAGGTATCAAATTTACACTTGATTAGTTACTGTGCAGTAATACATGTATAGATGCCGTACTGCACAGTAACACTGTGTGTATGGAGTGACTTGAAAGTAACTTGAGTTACTCCACACACAGCGTTCATGCGCTTTAATGCCTGCATGTGTAGACACTGGCCTATTCTGGCTTACTGCTCAGTAACTTACTGCACAGTAAATTTAAGCTGGCGTAAATGCACATGTAGACATGCCCTATAGGTACTACTAAGATGTAAAACGTAGTACCCATTATCACACAGCCTATGGCTACTAAAACGTCTTTGAGCCCAAGTTCTATTTTGTGTGCTTGCTCAGAGGGAGAATATGTATATGGATGACATCTCAAAGAACTTCAGTTATTGGTAAATAACTCTTATTCCTCTCTCCTTCATACACCCAAAATCTTTTTAAATTGGAAAGCTTTAAAGGATAAGCAAATGCTCAAAGTATTGCTGTACAGTTTGGTTGCGACTGATTTGTTCCAGGAAACCTTTATTTACTGGAAGAAGAAGCTGGAGGATGGGGTCCCTTTCATGAGACATATGTTGATATATAGCTCTCCAGTGTAAAGACCAGTAGGTTTTAAAATGTTTTAAAGAGAAGAGAAAATCCTGCAAGTTTGTGTACAAGAAATGGTAATAGTCACAAAAACTAATTATCTACAACCTGTGTGTACCCTAAAGATAAGTCATAAAAAAGAGTGAAACTTACTAACACAACTACAGGAAAAAGTGCATACAACATGAATATATTCATACTGATGTAGCAAAATGGTCTCTTTACATATAAGCTGCTTGTTGGGAATCAGTTTTCCATTTATGATATCTTTAAGACTAACTATTCTACACAACACAAGGATTTGTTGGGTGCTTGAAAAACTGCTTCAGTGCTATGGTACATATTACCTAATTCTGGTTCTTATGCAACTGCAAGTCTGAAGATTGTGGAGACTGATGGCACTACACAAAAGCAGTAACTTAAGCCAACATTCACATGGATGTCAAATTCATTAGTTAAGGGACCAGTCACAAGTATTATATCTGGTTCTTGGAGTGTTGGACATTACCTTCTGAAGATGATTTGCTTAAATAAATATGACATCGTTGTCAGTCACATTCACACGGTAATAACACTGGTGAGTTGGGAGTCCAGGAAGTGTGGGAGTTCCTCAAGGGAATGATCCCGCAGGCACACAGGGGTACCATCTCATAAGGGATGATGTAAAGGGAGGCAAAATAGGCAAGAAAAACCTCTTGGATGAGCAAGAAAATCCAGGAGAGCCTAGAGGGGAAAATAGAGGCTTACAGGCTGTGGAAGCAGGGAGCAGCCACCAAGGAAGAGTATACCTGCTTGGCTCGTGATTGCAGGGAAGCAGTGAGGAAGGCCAAAGCAGAAATGAAACTCAGGCTGACAACAAAGATTAAAGGTAACAAAAAGTCCTTCTTTAAGTATATAGGGATCAAGAAGAAGGTGCAGAATAACATAGGGCCGCTACAGGATAAACTAGGGCAACTCATAACAGATAGGATGGACAAACCTGAGCACTTAAATGATTTCTTGGCATCTGTGTTCCTGGACACAGATACAAACACACCTTCCAATGAGACTCTAGTCTGGTGTGAGAGAGATACCAAGCCACCAACGGTTAGTGCTGACCTAGTGAAGGGGCAGTTGGAGAGGTTGGATGTATTCAAGTCAGCAGGCCCCAAAGATTTTCATCCAAGTGTACTAAAGGAATTGGCCAGTGTCATAGCAAAACCACTAGCACAACTGTTGGAGCACTTATGGCACTCAGGACCAACGTGGTTCCTATTTTCAAGAAGGGGAGGAAGGAGACCCAGGTAATTACAGGCCGATTAGCCTGCCACTATTCTTGGCAAGACCTTAGAAAAAATCATTAAGTATCACATTTGTGGGGGGGCCAGAGGATAACACAGTGCTAAGGGGTAACCAGCATGGGTTTATAGCAGGAAGAGCCTGCCTGACTAATCTGGTTTCTTTTTATCACCAGGTCACAAAGTGCTTAGATACAGGAGTAGAGATAGATGTTATTTACTTGGATTTTAAAAAGGCTTTTGACACAGTGTCACACCCAATTCTTATAAATAAACTAAGTAGCTGTGATGTTTTTCACAGTCAGACGGGTGGAAAACTGGCTTATGGGATGCATCCAGAGAGTGGTGGTGGATGGGTTGGTTTCTACTTGGAGAGAAGTGGGCAGTGCTGTTTCCCAGGGCTCTGTCCTTGGACCAGTACTGTTCAATATCTTCATCAGTGATTTGGATGAGGGTCATAAACAGAAGGAGAGCAGATTTAGATTGGACATCAGGAAAAAATTCTTTATGGTTCAGGTTGCCAGAATATGGAATGGGCTTCCAAGGGAGATGGTGTTCTCCCCTACCTTCGAGGTGTTTAAAAGAAATTAGACAAGCACCTGGCTGGGGTTACTTAACCCCAGTGCTTTTTCCTGCCCAGAGCAGTGGGTCAGATTCAATGATCTAATAGGTCCCTTCCGACCCTAGAAATTTATGAAATCTTTGAAATCTATCTTTCTTACTGAAATGTCACATCCAATTCTTTACATATTGTCAAACAATATGGTAGGCAGTTAAAGATCAAATAGGCACAGAAGATATTTCTTTTCCCCAGCAGTGTTACTTCCTAGTTAGACGTGCAGATGTTGGCGATCCATCAGAGGTAAGGTATGCAGCGGGGATGCATAATGGAAATGAATAAAGAACTGTTTCTTGAGACTTTCCAATCAGTTTAGGGAAATTTAGACACAACTCTTAATGAAATTAAGATTTGTAGGATGAATTTTAGAAATCTTAACCTAAGTTTTCTTGGTCAGTGAATTCATCAGAGTAACAGCCATCTCCTTGGCTAGATGCTAGATGCTGGTTCAAAAAAATCAATGCCTTTATTTTTATAGATTTTGCTTACTAGTTCTCCATCAGGCTGCCATGGAGCAAGATCCTACTCAATGTGAGTTGGGTAAACAGACTTTGGTGAGTTAGGATAACATGATTGTGGTATGTGAGTCTTGCTATTCTGCTGTTAGAGGTGACTAACTATTTCTCTCTTTGCCAGGGCATGTTGCTGTAAAATTCCATGCACAGTGTGGGCAAGATATGCTTATCAGAATTGTAACTAATTTTTGTTTTGTATTCAGTAGCTATTTTTATTAACTTACTAAAGAAAAAACTGGATTTATTAGAATATCACTTTGTATGTTTCAGATGGTTTTGGCTGGTGTGCAATAATCAATATATAACAAATGAAAATTGATAAATGAGATGATAGGTGCAATGGTTGTATACAATTCCTTGATGTTATGTATATTTACACAGAAAAGCAATGCTTCGTTTCTCCTATAGACAACTTTTATTTGCATGAAGCAGGACCAACTTCCAGGGGCAGCCATGACACCCTGTGGTGGCCTCAGGAGTCCTGTGCTACACTGGTTCTCTAGGTATGCCCTCCCCCGCTTCTCGCTCTCATCTGCCACGTCTTGTTGTTGTTATCTGGTTTGGAGGGTAACAGAGGTTGTCCCAGTTTATGGGCTTTGTCTGAACCCCACTTGCCTCTATTCCAGGGGTGGGCAAAATGGTGTATCTGAGCAGCAGCCGGACTTCATTTCCCAGTAGCCCCAAATCCACATCACTGCTTCCAGTTTCTATGGGGACCCCAGTAACTGCCATACAGTAACAGCATAGGGCAAGGGTTTCCATGGAGATGGGCCCCAGCAGCACTGGCAGGGTGCACAACTGGGCAGGGAACTGTTCTGGAGCTGGGATCTAGCAGTGGTGGCAATGTGGTCTGGAGCCATTGCAGAATCATGATCTCTGCACACCCCTGTCTTGGACATGTGGGCTACAGACTGCAGCTCTGTCCTGGCTCTAGGCCACACTGTCACTGCTGCTGCCTGCTCAGCTGTACACCATGCAAGTGTTGCTGGGGCCATTCTGCATGGAAACCCTGCTCCCACACTGTCAAAGTCCCGCTGCTCCTGAGATCTCCATGGAAACCAGGTGCAGTGATGCAGGCAGGGGCTGCTGGGGAAATGGAGTCTGCCACGGGCCTAATCCAGCCTGTGGCCCTCATTCAACCTGCAGGCCAAACTTTTCTCAGTCCTGCTCTATTCTTTCCTCAGTTGACTAATCCTGGTCCTCCTGGCCGATCTGCACCATCTGGGAGACTAGCAGTTTTAATTGCTTTTCACAGCCTCTGACCTTATCTAAAGCCATGACCATGCATTGCAGGTGTTACTGGCCATCATTTGTGTGGGGCACATTGTCCTTTATGCTCTTGTTGGGGCCTACACCTTCTTGGTCTCTTCTCTGGCTCTCTAGCTGGGCCTTTTCACTTATGCCCACTACCTCAGACCTGGCTTCTAGGCTACGGCCGCCGCCTTGCCCTTTCAGGCTCTCGTTTTGCTCCCCTCAGGCTTCTTGCCTCTCTTGGGCTTTGGGCCCTTGACCCTGGTTCTTGCCCTTCACGGGTTTGTACTCTGGCCCTCTTAGTCTCTGGCTTGCTATTGTCCCTCTTAGGCTTGTGCTGTAGCCCTCAGTCTCAGGCTTGATATTTCCCCACTTAGGCTTGTATGGTGGCCCTCTTAGACTCAGCCCTGCTATTGCAGTCATGTATAACACTTATCAGTATTGCTGTTGGCCTCTGGCCCCTCACTGTGGCCTCCTCATCACCTCTTTGCTAGCTAGGCCTGGTCCACCAATATAAATTATACTTAAAAGGCGAGCCCTCAGGGGTCAGTGTAACTGACACTAAAAGCCCTCCAGCTGCATAAAAAAATTACCTCTTTTGCAAGCCTCCCAACCCTTACTTACAGCCTGCTTGGTAGATGGAATTTCCCAGGCAGTTTCTCATCCACAGTCATCATGGAGAATTTATTTCCCTGGCAATCTGCCATGACAGACTGCCTCCTGGGGTCAAGTCCTGAGCTCCCATATGCTGTCTAAGCCTAGCCCCTCTGGGTCATGTGACTCCCCCCCCCCCC
>NW_017728907.1:1326421-1338068 GCF_001723895.1 Crocodylus porosus | reverse complement strand
GCACCGCTTTGCCTCTCATTGGCCCATAGACTTCTTGAGTCAGGTAGAGGTCATCCACGCACGAGAGAAAGCTTTGCGCCCGCTCAGATTTACTATATAAGTGGTTGTATCAATGAGTAGAAAGTATTGTGTAAAAATTTCATTGCACACAATTTGTTTTTCTTTTTGATTGATTTTGAAGAGAGGGAATGAAGCTAATCCTTATCTTTGTCATCCTACCTGTAAATATATGCCTTTGTTAGTGTAACAATAGTATTGATACTCCTATCTGGATAGTTTGAGAAGTCCTCAGCCAGGCGTCTGAATATATATTTTAACTCTGACAAGTGCCCTAATATACACATGCACATCCTGATGATTTCAGATTTCAAAATGAACTGAGTTCTATAATGCAAGCCACATCTACCATGGTACAACTATAATATTCCCGATTGCCACATCAAGAAAATTGTTTAAAAAATGCCTTAACCAATTTTAGTTAAAGTTTCCCTAAAGATATAGAATGGAATACATCAGTCAAATTCCCTTTAATGGAAAAGTTTAAAAGAAACTTAAGAATGCACTTGAATGGATAGTTCAAATTTAGTGTTATGTATAGTGGACAATAGCCACTAGCTCCTCTAATAAAGGAGGCAGAAAACATTTTTCTATTGTGTGCTGGAGAGGTATGAATATTTGGGTCCTTGATCTCCATAATGTAAATTCATACTTTCCCCTGTCAAACTGTTCTCTTTTTCTGAGAGTGGGAGAGGGAATTTTAGTCAATTCACACTAAAGGTTTTATTTGCTTTCCAAAGTTCCCATTTTAGTTCATGAGGATTTTAGATGTGTACAGATTGTAAAAGGAGACCCAAGTCACCCTTTTATTTTTGGTGTATATGGACAGAAGGTCTCACTGAAAATAAGTTGACACTCCACAACAAAAAGAGAATAATATGCAATCTCAAAAGTATTAGGAATAATAAAAGTTATTCAAATATAGATAACACAAGCACATTCTATAACCCCAGTATAAATAAAAAGAGTTAGAACTGTGTTGATATCCCTACAGGAAATAAATATAAGATTACAGAGAGAAAATTATAAAGACATACCCGTAGTCAACAGAAAGCATTTGCATATATTCTTTAAATCCTGCATGTCAGCATTTGGTATGAAGCTGATATTTAATGGGCGGAGGAAGCGAGGAGATCAGCTTTCCTCTGCTATGTAAGCTAAATTTAAACAGAGATAACCATACATTATGCTCCACTGTCTCAAAGAAATTTGATTTTTAAAATCACCAGATGAACAAAAACGCATAACAATTTGTTTTCCTTCAAATATTACTAAACATATGGAAGCTACATGACACATTACTCACTTGCAAGTAAAAGAATGAATTGTGGCATTCAGAAGAGATCCTTTGCTGATACAGGTATCTTTTTACCTGCTCTGACAGGTATCTGTTAATAAAATTAAATTGGCATTCATTGAATTGGTTTAATTTTTTAAAGGGTTCATTTGATACTTTTGAAAGAGAAGGGCTAATCGATGCTGGTATTCTTTGAGCTATGCAATCTTGAACAGTGCAGGTAAAGCTTTCTGATATAATTTGCTCCTGCCCTGTCACACACATACCTTTTTTGGTATATATGGGCTATTTACCCATGAAAAGAGCAGAATGAAACTTTAGTAATGGAAAGGATTTCACTAAAACCCTAACATTAGAGTTCACAAAACAGCAGAGAGTACATGATTTTATTCCATGAATTTATTTGGTTTTTTTAAAGTGGAGCTTTTTGGTTTGTTTTAAATTTCAAGCTGGTTTTGGCGATGCGATTGGTGAAAATTGTTAAAGATCTTGTGTTCAGCTCTACTTTATTCCAAATGACCTCAATTATCCCAGATTGTGGCAACTTTTGTTTATGCAAATAGTTTGATCAAGCACATGGTACTTTTAAAGCAACTGGTACTACAAAGTTACAGTGGCTTCCTCCTTTACTTTTTGCTATCCTATGAAATGAGTCACCTAACTCAAAAGGTTATGTGCAATGGACTGCTGCCAGCATATGCTAGGTGTAAATGACTTCTATTTTACAACACGATGGGAAAGTTGCTTTTGTACAAAAACTGCTATATACTTAATCATCTCTGCACTTCTAATACTATTCATGTGCCAACATCTTTTCAAATAATCCAGATAAAGTCAACTGTGTCTGGTTACTGTAACAGAGGGTGGCCATGGTGGCTGAACGACCCTGACACTCCCTCCCCCTGCTTCTGGCTCCTCAGGGTATCCTGCCACCCCTGCATTGTATTGGGAGGCTGCCCTCTGGAGTCTTTCAGTAAGTCTCTGGAATTTTGTCCTTGCCCTAGCTCAGTCTGCATAACAGATGTAATGTGACTGTAATGTGTCCGACAGCTGGAGGAACCAGGGGGCAGTCTGCAGAGCTGTGCTGACTGTTAATTTGGACTACAATTTCTAGAAGCCCCTGGGGGTTGGGGGTGGAACCTGGCCTGCTGTACATATAGGAGTGCACAGTAGTTCTGGGCTTGGGACAGAAATTACACATAAATTGGTTTAAGTGATCAGAAACTGGTTTAAACCTGTAACAGAACAGGTGTTCAGTGCACATAAAGCAGTTTGCAAATGGCTGAAACCAGTTTGAGATAAACCTGGTTGAATGTAGTATCAGACTTAACTGATTTGGGTCAAACTGGTTTATGCAATGTCTATCCCAAACCCCATGCTGGTTTAAGATAAACCAGACTCTCCCAGCATCCCAGCATGCTCTCTGGGCTGGGCAGGGCTCTCTGCTCCTTGGCTGCAGCTCAGGCAAAGACTTGCAGGCACAGCAGCATCTGCCTGGCTTCCCCCTGCTAAAAAGGGATTATTCCTCCCTCCCTTCTGCTTTATGCAGGCACCTCAGCATTATCTAGCAGATCACATGCTGGCTACAGTCCATGATGTGGGAGATGATCACAGCAAACAGGCTTTTTGGAGTGAATCAACAGGAAGCTTAATGTCCTTCCTTGGAAAAGCTGTTTGCTGCCCTCCTCCTCCTTACCACTCCCTGCTAAGGAGGAATTCCCCCCATCCCCTCTGTTTAGCAGTGAGGCATCTATGTATTAGTTAGCAGACCACATGCTGGCTACAGTATGTGCTGAATCAACAGGTAGAATCAACAGATAGCTGGTAATGTCCCTCTTGTTTTCTTAGGTGGGTGATAAACACTGTGTTACCAATTCCCTGCTGGGCTAATCAGAGCATTCTGCCAGGGCCTGGCCACCCCCTAGTGTACAAGCAAATGGAGGGCTACTCTAGTGCCCCCCAGCTTCAAGCCTGAGCCATTGCAGGCATGTGCCTGCATGTTTGGTATGTCTGTGAAGTTACAAAGTAATTTAACCTAGCCAGGTTAGCCTAACCCCCAAAGATTGAATCAATTCAGGCTCAGGTTTTTTGAATGTCTGTCCCTAGCCTGGGAGATCCCAATGACTTGATCAGCCAGGACTGTGAACTCAGTCTTGCAGGCAGTCACAGGCTGCTGTTTGAGCACTTTAGGGACTAAAGCCTTGTTTGGGGACTCCTGTGAAAGTATGTGTGGGAGGGAATTTAAGGTGCTGTGTGTATGTTACTACAGTGTTGATGTTTGTTTCTTTACCTTGTTCCTTCCCATTGGTCTGTTGGCTTGTGACCCTAACACCCTATGATTTTTTGTATAAAAGTGGGCACTCCCCCTTGCTTCTTGTAACAGTCTCTTGGGCTACAGGGTTGGCACACAAGACACTGCATTCCTTCTCATGCTAACAGATCTGAACCCTGTGCCCTACTGGCATGCATGTCTTGCTAACTTTGATTATGACCCAGCTGGCCCTGATTATGACCTCCAGCCACCCCATAGCCACACCTATGCCTCACCAGTGTCACTGCAATTCTTTCATGAGGCCTTGTCTCTCTCACTTGTGCTCTAACCTCCCTGGCCCTATGCTGTGTTCAGCCCACTAAGTCCCAAATTCTTGCAAAGCTTTTATCTTCAGCTTCTTCCTTCTTAGCTGTAGCCCTATGGTGCCCAGTAGGTCCCAGACCCTTGCAGGGCTCTGTCTGGGCTTTAGGTTCTTAACCCACCAAGTGCCTCTGAGGCATACAGTCTGTGCCCTCAACTATCCCTGTAGTCGCATCCAAACCTCCCATTACTTAAATACAACCACAAGCATTAACCCATCAATCGCTAACATAATCTTATACCTGATGCATAAATCAACTAATCTCTACTTGCTGCAAACCCCTCTAAGTTTTCCACTTGTCTTCAGCTGCTTCTGCAGGCAGAAGCACCTCTCCTTTGAGAAACAGGGCCTGGCTGCCTGATATAGCCCAGGGTGATACTATATCTTCCTAGGTCCTGCCCATTTCCCATTATGTAGCCCCCCACTTAGCTCTTTTACTGAGCCCAAGTATCCCCTTTTAACTCAATGAGCTGCCCGCTCTTTTTTGCTGTAGCTTGCATAGGTGAGCAGTTTATTCTAATGTAACTGGCCAGCTAGGCTGCCCCCCATCAGAATGCTGCCCTAACCTGATCTTCTTCCCCTCTGAAAGTAACAGGGCTTTGGTCCCCTGTTACAATTACCTCCAAACTTTCTTGGAGGGTATTCTCCCTTTTGGAGGTAATTGTAACAGTTGCCACGGTCCTGTTACTTTAAGAGGGGATAACAGTTAGTTAGGGCAGCATTCTGATGAGGACAGCTGAGCTTAAGATCACAGTATTTTTATAAATTAACGGTAACTTAGTGAAAAAAGGGGAGCAAGTCTTGCATGTATGAGAGAAGCTGGCAAATCTATGGGCATTTATACATGTGTTCTGGAAGGCATGGGGAGAACCTTTAATTAGTGCAGCTCTGAGAACTGTGCTAATTAAAAGCTCCCCGAGCATCATGTATATCAGCATCCCCATGCTAAAAAATGGCGATGGGGCACTTTGAACTAAAGCGCATCAAACCAGCTTTAAAGTGTCCCACCACCATTTTTCAGCATGGGGACACTGATACACATGACACTGAAGGCTGCTGGAGTGTGTTAATCTCTATGCTCCATCAGACTTGATTAATTGAGTCTGCTCTGACACACTGGAATTACAGTGCATCAGAGAAAGCTCCCTGCATGTGTGTAGCAGCCCTATATTATCCAAGTTTGGAAGCACAATGCAAAGCAAATAGTTTGTTTAATAGCATTTAGTCCATCATTTGAAAAGCTCCTTACCTTGGGGAGTAGAGATTATCTGGATTTCCTACTCTATTCTGTTTTTACTGGTGATTATAAAAGGTGAACAGTGTCCAGTATGAAGGATAGTCTAAGCTCTAGATGTCATAGTGAAGTGTCATCTTAGGATATAATGTAGAGGATTTTAACATACAACTCAGAAGCAACACTCAGTGTCAAGACTTCTCCTGATTGTCTCCTTATTACTAAAGATATAATTGTAGTATGAGGAGGTACTCAGGGTATAGTTTACATACCAATAGCAATGGCATATTGGGGGTGATATATATCATGTGTAGTGCTCATGGGTTCAGTAAAGAGAACCATGCATGAATGAGTATTAAACATTTTTTTTTTTTTTACTGTGAAGCAGTAAGCAAGCTTCTGTAGTCCTTTTGTCTCAAACTAACTATCTACTTTCTAACTGAGGGACCTCTCTCTATTCTTAGCTTCTTCAGAGTTAGGGAGCATCTCTAAATTATAACTTCTGTCACTACAACATGCACGGCACCATAGATCTGAAGTCAGATCTGGCCCTCAAACCCATATGATAAATATTTATTCCTGCAATATCTGTATTATTTTGGATTCTTGAATATGAATATGCTCCTCTCTTTTTTGATCCATTATGGTTTTACATCTGTCTGATGCAGCTTATGCTTTTGAATTTGGATTCATCTTTATAAAGTAGACAACTGGCCTTTTGTAACATTATAGAATAGAAGTGTGGATTGTTTTTTTCCATATGCCTTACAAAAATCTTCCCTTGAACAAGTGTCTTTAGACATTGTGTATTACTAGAAAATTAGTAACCAATTCATTTAAAATTTACAGGCTTGGTTGTTGAATATCCTGGAACAAACAAATATCCATTAAAAAGGATTTCATGACTACTAGTAACACTTTGTAGTTATGTAAGCTAATATAAGGATAATTGAATTTTACAGTTCATGCAATAAGCTGATCACAACCAAGGCTCAGAAGAAATTTTTCTGAAGTGCAGTATTTCAGAATTTTACTCTTGGATACATCACATGTTAAGTCAGTAATGGATGAAAACACTTGAATATATGTGTCTGGTGAAACAAATTCTATCATCCTGTGACTGTCACCAACTTGCGCAGGGCAATAGGATGTAATTTTCAATTCTTCTTTTATCTAAATTAATTTATAATGTTACCTTCTTACTGCCAGGAAAGGAATTCAAAATCTGTATGATGCTTCATGTTTAAGGTGCCAAGAGCTCACTGAAAATTTGTGATTACTTTTTTTCTGCCAATTTTTATATTTATAGCTATTTTGTACTCAAGATTTCTTTTTAGTTTGTTTTTTTACCCTCATGAGGAGAGTTGATGGTTATTGTAGATTTCATTGTCAAAGTCAGTCTTGACAACAAAATTTTTGTGGTGTCACTTGCTTGCAACAATTGTCCAAAAATTACTATGCATCGGTGTGGAGAGAGAGTTGCTGATTGATATTAACATTCCTTTCAGACATGCTATTTTATGAACACTCCTGGAAGGGCTAAAAAGAAGCTCTTATGCAATTGTTTAAGGAAATCTCCTCCTAACTTTTCCTTTTCCTTGATGTTCTTTCACAGTGGTAATCCTTGTGCTCAGAGGATTGTTGGGACTGATTCATTGTAACTCCCAAACCCTGATATTGCAGTGTGTACGTACCTCAGTTTTCAAAGGAAAGACATGGAACCATGGTTTTAGTTCATATCCATAAGAAACCTAAATGCTGTTTCAGGGTGGAACTGGCAACACTAATGCAAGGATGGTGGAGTCTGTAGAGATGTCCTGAAAAAAAAGAACTGCTCTTAGTAATGACTTGGATCTCCCTAACATGAATACATTGACATGCAATTGATGATACCTTAATGTCTAAATCAAACCCTTGAGACATTAGACTTTCTTAAATACTGGAAATATTAATTGACATTAATCAGGGGATGAAAATACCGTCATAGAAAGTGATGTCATCTCACTAGATGGTGCTGCAGAATCATTTTGCTTTGAGGTACTGGAAATGTAACTTTTTTATAATCATTAATAGTAGTTATATTTGTCACAAAACTAAATTGTATGTTAGTACTGAAACCCAAGATGTTTTCAGATTTTTTTCCCCAAAAAACTTGTACATAGGGCATTTTAATCTGGGAGCATTTTCTGTTCAAGTTGACTAAAAAAGAAACAAACAAAAAAAAAAGCGTTACCATATTTACTCAAAGAGAAGACAACCTAGATTATAAAGCACCACCACCCCACCCTGCCCACACACACCACCAATAATTAGATTCTATATATGGTTAATTTAAAAATTTGTGAAAAATTTTCCAGCTATATAGGGGGTAATTAATTTGGAAGGTCAGCTGGCCCTTTGCTTTCTGCTTCAGCCCATTTTTTTTTCTCTGGCAGCTTCTTCCCCCTCTCCTTACTGGCACACCCTGCTGTTCTTGAACACATAAAGTGAGGAGTAAATTTGTATATTATAACCTTAAAATTGAACAGGGCTGTATCCATTTGTATATAGTACCCATTAGGGGTGTGTGAAGCAGACCCTATTTGATACAGATTCAGATTCGGCCTGAATCAGAGACAGTGATTTGATTAATTGATTCGGATCACTGTCCCTGATTTGATTTGGCCCAGTCTGAACCTGAAGATTTGATGCTGATTCGGATAATCACTGATTCGGCCACAGCTTTAAATGTTTTTTCTACATACCTTGAGGTACCAGCATGGTTTGTGAATGCTGTGATGTTGGGGTGCATGGAGCATCCCACAGGAATGTGGGGGGCTCTCCAGCACACTTGGCAGCAGACCTGGAAGTGGACAGGAAGCATTTCTGGTCCACTTCTGGGTCTGCTGGGGAGTGTGCAGGGGGGACCCCTGTGCCCCACCAACTTGGCAATCATCCATGGGGGGACCATGGGTCTCCCCCAGGCCCAGAAGGCACCAGGAGGGTTCTGAGGGGGGGGGGGTCACGCTCCCTGGCAGACACAGAAGTGGACTGGAAATGCTTTTGGTCCACTTCTGGGTCTACTCCCAAGCACGCTGGGGAGCCGCCCCATGCTTCTCTGGGACACTTCATTTACCTCAGCATTGCAGTATTTATCAGCCACCTGCTACCTAGAGAAAAAATATTTAAAGCTGTGTCTATGTCTGAATCTCTGAATCTTTCCAAATCTCTCTCAATTGATTTGGAGGGTTCCGATTCAATTTGGAGAGATTAAAGGGTCCTCTGATTCAATTTGGATTTGGAGAATCAGCCACCAAATTGGGCTGAATCTCTGTTGATTTGAATCAGGAACTGAAACGTCATGCAACCCTGGTACCCATAGAGTTAATTCAACCAGAATTTATGCAAGTTATCTTGTTTGAAACTGCTGCAAATTTTATCACAGGCACTCCATAAACAGACTTTCTTGAGCAGTCCATTGGCACCTACTTATATGTAGCACAAACTATGCGCAATATTAGTCCATAGCCAAAGGCTCATGATTTACCACTTCACTCATTAGGCTGGGTCCCAGCAGAGTCGATAGTATTTCAAGCCATAATGAACTCAGCAGTGCTCAGTATATGTATGTACTCCAGATACGTCCCATGTTTAAATTAGCCCCCACTCATGACTGGAACTAGGTGTTCTTGTCACAAGTCCTGGAATTCTTTAAAAATATATGTGAAGATGAGGCACAAGGTGACCTGATCTGGCTCCACTTCCTGGAGGGCAGGGCCACACTATGTGATAGGCTAAAAGATGGGGTGACAGAGATATTCTGGGTGAACAGTTTGGTGCCCCATTTGGTGATGTTTGCCAGGCATTTATGGCTAGTAAAGAAACAGGAATCATTAGAAAGTGGAAAGATGTAGTCAGCTGTGAGAGTGTAGAGGAAGTCAAAATATATCCAATGTAGTGGCTCAACATGACTTTAAAAAGAGCTGACAATGAGGCGAATTGTATTTAATGGTCATTACCATCTGTTTTATTAATCTGTGCTTCACTAAGCTGTCTTTGTAGTAGGTGCCCATTAGCATGTTTTCCTAATGCAGGCTGTGTGTTCTATAGTCACACTCAGTGTTGTCTGCTTTTAATTAACTTCATACTTAGCTTCCCTTGCTGGGCACGTGCTGCTTTTGGCAGCAGTTTAATGATAGACAATGTATTTAGTGATATTTCCTTGTATGTGATTATAAGATGAGGGGCTTTCCCACCCCCCATGAAAAGTAGGGGGAGGTACCTTATCTTGTATTTGAGTAAATATGGTAGTTGAAGAAGAATTCATACGTGAATGTTCAATAGCTACTTACAGTAACCAATGAGTGCCATTTTATTTGTATATGGATGATATCAGCCATCCAGGTTTTAAAGCCAAATTTAGGGAATTGGAGGATTCTACACATAGGATGAGAAATTGGAAAATGGAAATTTGAGGAAAATCTTTATGAATCTAGGAACTAGAACAACACAGGCTTTGAATAGATCAGTTTTTGACATTAGAATTGAAATTCTTCATGCTGAATCTGTATTAAACAAAAGCCTTGGTCCATTTTAAGGTAGAGATCTCTTGATTTAGAAAAATATTTTTTAAACTGTCTTCCTTTGTTAACTTTTTCTTAATATTAAAGCTGATTTTTAAGATACATTGTTCTTTGTAGATACATATCTTAATAAACATAGGTTATAAATGCTCTACAAGAGAATTCTGCATGTAGGAAAACTAGGTTACAAGTTGGGAAATATGAACATGGACTCTTTCCTTTCAATAGTGTTGTAAACACATTTACGTTTTAAAAGTTGATCTCATTCTTAGGATGATCCTGGGAAATATTATGGGTGTTGCTGATCAGTCACTGATATAAAAAGACAAGGGAAAAATGTAATGCTTCCTACTGTACTTTTTATTCAAAACTATCAAGGTAAAAATTGCTTTAATTTAAAACAAGTCTTTGGAAAATCAAGTAGTCTAGTAGTAGTACTACTGGGTACATACCTTGGTGAGTGCAGCACAGGAAATCTAATTAGCATTAATATTACAATAATTTATAATGAGCCCATCAGAGTCACATCTGGGCATGATACATGGGTTAAATTAAAACTCAAAATGCTTCTTAAGAGCCAGGAATAAGACAGACACAACTCCCTTCAGCCTCTCAACTTTAATGACTAAAATAAGGCAAACTTTGTCAATTAGATTAAATACTAAGAGTATGAAGCACCTACAGTCACTGAAAATCCTGAATAAAATAGCACATCTTGCATTACAGTATGATGGTATCTGAGCTCAGAATTAAGCATTATTCTCTTCTTTTGGAAGGAATTCTTAGCAAGAATGCCCAAAACACAGGGAGTCAGTATAGTGTTATCAGTCAGGGGTCCATAGTTCACCAAGAATACTTTCTGAAGCCTCTGTGATCAAAGGACTCATTTTGAGATCTTAACGTAGACTTGTTCATATATTAAGAACAGCAGCCAGAAATAAGAGACTCCTCTATCATGTATATACTTTTTGGGAGTTCCATGTAAAAACCTAACCATATCAGAATAGAACTGGATAAATAATAAGTTTCTGAAAGTGAGAAAATATTTAGGTTCGGGTCAAATAAAAACTGGAATTTGGGAAATTTTTTAAGTGATATAAAAATTCTGGGAGTTTTTCACCCCTTTACAACTCTTTTCCTTGGTTATTTATGTATTTTTTTAATTAAAAAAATGTAATTAAAAAAAATTAAAACCCTGAAGTTTTATTTGGAAGACATTGAAACAGAAAAATGTTTTAATGTTTCCAATGTGAAACTTCAAAAGTTTCAAAACATTAAAAAAAAAAAGGTCCTTTGAATTTATTATCCACTTAAAATTCTATTTGTTGTATTTAACACAATTTTAAGTTCTTATTCCAGCACCGAGGAGAGGGTGGACACATTATATCCTCCCAGAAAGACAATTTATAGCTCCTTGAGGAGTTAGTCCCTAATGGTGTAAGAATGGCTATCAAATCACAAATGGTTATCTTTTGAGACCTAACTATAAAGTGTCTGTTTACCAACTGGGAAAGAGAGAGAGATACAACATGCATTCTTTTAACAGTATGACACTGATAAGAAAGCAGAGGTGTTCCCCAGTTTGGAAAGTGAAACAAGGCTATTACCAGTGTGAGGGAGCGAGGGCTAGGGGCGGCCGTGAACCCCCTAGCGCCGCCTACCGTCACGTTAGGGTGACGTAGCACCCTCAGAATTCTCGCCCGCCACGACTTTCATGTTTAAATATATAATGCGGAGGCTGCCAGCTTCCCTAATGGACGGTCTTGTAGTTCGTCCCTCTCCCAGACTGGGGATTCGATATGCGTCCTGCCTTAAGGGCAATGCGTGCCTCCAAGCCTCCCCCTTAGCACGCCCCAAGCCTCGC
>NW_017728907.1:1320823-1325356 GCF_001723895.1 Crocodylus porosus | reverse complement strand
GCAACCAGGCACCTGAGCTGCCTGGGTGATTGACAGCTCTGCCAATCACCCTCACAATCACGGGGCACCTCTGTGACTCTGTGACAACCAGTATAGGGGAATGGTCACTGAAGGAAATATTTGATCTTTTCCTGTGAGTCACTCCATCTTCCCCCTCCCATAAACATAGCATTGTATGACGTTATTTCTATGATGGCAGAAATAGGGAAGTTATTTGTATAAATGGTATAATCTTATTGTTTAATATATAGCTTTCTTCCCCCCCAATATTTTTTTAAACCAGAATAAATCTTATTTAAAAGTTTAAAGCTGCACTTAGTGTTATTGATGTTATCAGGATTCAGGACCACTTTTAGTAAAGTACAAGGTCTTACTATTTATTTTAATTAATATGATGCTTCACTTTAATCATGCTTTAATGTCTTCTAATCCTCCTCCTTCTCTGAGTGACCAAAGAAAAACTATTCTCTGGGGAAATTGCTTTAATCCATATATGATTCCTGTCATATTAGATGCTTAATATAATTGCATTTAGGCATTGGTCATTGAAAGTAGTGGAATGGTGCTCTTTAAAGGGTACTATTTAATGCAAGGTTGTTATTACATCCAGGTACATCCTAAGAAATAGCCAGGGGAGTCATGCTATAAAAAGACAAAACACATTCGCTGTTTGGATCCAGGGGATGTGAGCTAAGGAAAAAAGGACAAAATCTCTTTTTCCAGTTATAAATTAAAAGATGCAACTAAGGGTATCTACACATGGTTTTGCTGGGTTCAGGAGTATTGGGATGTCATGGGATTCAGGGAGACTGGTGGATCTGGGCAGGGAGGGGTATTGGTAGGTCCAAAGTGGTGGGGGGCTAAAATTAGCTCCATCAGGTAGGAGAAGGGTAGAAAAAGCCCAGCCCCAAGGCAAGGGCAAGTGGTTGGGCTCTCCCAGTACCGGGGCTGTACTTCAAATGTGTACAGACATTTGTTAATTGGGCTGGCCCATGTCTGATTTAATTTGCCTCCCCAAGTGAACTAAGTTTGATTGGGCTGGCACTTTTTTGCCATCTCTAACCTCCTCAAACATCTGTACAGATCAGTACTTAGATCAACCTAACCTTAGGTTGATCTAAGTGCAATGTGTGTACATACCCTAAATAAACATATAATTTACATGTGTAGAGTATTCAAGAAGTTGCAGAGGTGACAGCTGATGCCACAAGGTAAGTGAGGAGGGCGAAGGGTGAAGGGAGCCAGCACAGCTGCAGAGGATCCGGAGGGGAATCCCCCCAAATCCCTCTTAAATGAGCCACCAGGGAGTCCAACTCCTGAGCCACACGTGGGCAGTGTGTGCAAACAGAGCACAGAAACAGGCATGCTCTGTAAGGGCACACCAGCATTCACGCAAGGCAGGTGTACAACATGAGCCAGGAAGGAGCCTGCAGCAAGAGAGAGAGGAAGACTCACAGCTCCATGGACATGGTAAGATCACAGGGAGTGGCTGCTAGGAACTGTGACCCAGTGGTAAGGACAAGGAGGGTGGCTGCTATGGACCCCACCCCATTGGTGCCACCTACCCTGGGCTCCTCTGAGGACTCCACCCAGATGGAGCCTATTGTGGTGCCAGTGGCTCCTCGCCCCCCTGTCTGTGGGGGCTGCCTGGCAGGGACCCAGAGGCCATGGATAGGAGAGGGGTCTGGAGGCTCCCTTTCTTGTCCCTCTTGTAACCAACTTTTGGCCCTGGAGAAGGAGGTGAGGGAGCTCCAGGCTGAGGTGAGCAGGCTATGGGGGATCAGGGCTGCAGAGGATTAAACTGACACATATTTCCATTCTATGAAGGCTCAGTCTTTTGACAGACAGACCTCCCAGGAGAGATGCACAGCTGAGGAATGGAAGAAGGTGACCACCAGAACCAGGGCTGCTTGGGCTGCTTGGACGGCTTCCCAGGTACAACTGGACAACAGATTCGAGGCCTTTGCAGCTTTAGAGGAGAAGGTTGAAGAAGATGCCTCTGCGTGGGATGGTGTGACTCTACACATGACAGTCTGAATATGGACAGAACACCATGAAGAAGAAAAGCTGAGTCCTTATCATTGAAGCCTCCATCCTGAGGGGAATGGAGGGTTTTTCATCTGCCGACCTGACCCCATGGCATGTGAGGTCTGCTGCCTCACTGGGGCTTGGATTCAGGATGTTACAGGCATAATCCCAGACCTCATTCAACCCTCAGACAAGTACTCCATGGTCCTAATCCACGTGGGAACAAACGGTGTGGCAGGGAGCAGTCCAGATCACATCATGAAGGACTATGAGGCCCTGGGAGCCAAGCTCAAGGAGACAGGGGCGCAGCTGGTATTCTCCTCTATTCTCCCAGTAAGTCGATGCAGACAACACCATGAGGCCTGCACCGGAGTGGTCAACCGGTGGCTTCAGAGTTGGTGCCACCAGGTAGGCCTCAGGTTTCTTGACAATGACCCACATTTCCACACAGGGGGCATGCTCGGGTGGATGGGCTTCACCTCTCCCCTCAAGTCAAGCATGTCTTTTCTTCCAGGTTGGCTGATCTCCTACAGTGTGCTTTAAACTAACTTCACAGGGGGATGGGGCCACAGGGGGACACGACGACACTTCCCAGCCAAGACAGGCGACTAGCACAAGAAGTACCCAGTTAAGTGACAGGGGCCCAGGTAGTTCTGGAATTGCAGGGTGGTGCATACACCCATAGGAACCTTAAACGTCTCTACGCTAATGCTCGCAGTATGGGGAACAAACAGGAGGAACTTGCCTTCCTGCTAGCTAACACAAACCTGGACATAGTGGGGTCACTGAAACTTGGTGGGATCCAACGCACAATTGGGTGGTAAACATCAAGGGGTATAGGCTGTATAGGTGGGATAGAATGGGGAGGAAAGATGGGGGTGTGGCGCTCTACGTCAAAGAGCAGTACACATCCTCAGCAAACAGCACTGGGTCTGAGGTAGGGCAGACTGAGGTGCTTTGGGTCAGAATACAAGGGGGTTGTGGGGCAAGGGTCTACTACAGCCAACCAAACCAGGGGAAGAGCTGGACCAGGAAGTCTCAGATCAGCTTGTGGAGGCAGTTAAGTCAAGGGATATGGTCATTATGGGTGACCTAAATTATCCAGACATTTGCTGGGAAGAGCAGTCAGCCAGGTCTGAGTGCTTATGTAGGTTCTTTAGCTGAGTTACAGGGACTCCACCTAACCCAGGAGGTGCACAATTCCACCAGGGGAAATGCATTATTGGACCTGGTCCTGGCCACAGGTGATGACCTGGTGAGAGGACTGTGGGTCCTCAACCACCTGGGTGATAGCAGTCATTGCCTACTGGAATTCACCATCCAGTGCAGGGTGTCAAAGGCCTGCAGAAAGGCAGCAGCCCTAGACTTGAGGACGGCGGACTTCAATGAGCTAAGGAGAACAGTCGGGGAAGCACTGAGGTCCCGGAGGGGAGGAGAGTTGGGAGTCCAAGAAAAGTGGTTGTTCCCTTAGGAGACAATTCTCCAAGCCCAAAGGGTGACAATCCCAACACAGATCAAAGCGTGCAAGAGTGCTCAAAAGCCCCCATGGCTCACCAAACACATTCAGGAATGTCTCAAAGCCAAAAAGGAGGTGTACACCCAATGAAAGGGAGGGGCCATCACCAAGGAGGATTATACCTCCATTGCTTGAGATTGTAGGGGAGCTGTTGGTAAAGCTAAGGTGGAGATGGAAATGGAACTAGTGACCCAGATCAAAGATAACAAGAAGTCCTTTCTTAAATATATAGGGGGTAAAAAGAGGGTACCAAGTAATGTGGGGCCTCTGCAGAAGACACTTAATAATCTGATGGTAGCAGCAGACAACAAAGCGAACCTCTTTAACAGATTCTTTGCTTCCATTTTTCTGAGCAGGAACAGGGACATCCCCCTGCACTGGGACCCCAGATGGACCCAGGGGAGGCGCAGCCAGGCCCAGGAGCAGTGAGGATCTAGTCAGGGAACTTCTGGTGGGACTGGATATGTTCAGATCAGCAAGTCCTGATGATTTCCACCCTGGAGTGCTGAGGGGATTGGCAGAGGTCATTTTGGAACCCCTGGCACAACTTTACGAGCATTTGTGGTGCTCTGGTGAGGTGCCAGAGGACTGGAAAAGGGCCAATGTGGAGCACATCTGTGAGGGAGCAGCAGGAGAGATTATGCTTAGGGGCAAACAACATAGATTTATTAAAGGCAGGTCCTGTCAGACCAATCTAGTTGCCTTCTATGACCAGGTCACAAAATCCTTGAATACAGGTGTCGCGGTGGACATAGTGTTTATGGACTTTAGAAAGGCCTTTGACACTGTCTCTCACCCCATTCTCATTAAAAAATTAAGTGACTGTGGCGTTATGCCTACAGTCAGATGTGTCACAAATTGATTGGAGAGCCACACCCAGAGAGTGGTGGTGGATGAGTTTCATAGATTTCATAGATTTCATAGACATTAGGGCTGGAAGGGACCTCGGGAGATCATCGAGTCCAGCCCCCTGCCCAAAGGGCAGGAAG
>NW_017728907.1:1301099-1319919 GCF_001723895.1 Crocodylus porosus | reverse complement strand
TCAAGGATGGCCTCCTTAATAAACTTTTCTAAGATCTTCCCCAGGATGGAAGTCAGGCTAATGGGCCTGTAATTAGCCAGCTCCACTCTCCTCCCTTTCTTGAAGATCGGCACCACATTGGCCTTCTTCCAGTCTTCAGGCACTACACCAGAGCGCCCGGAGTTTTTAAAGATCCGTGCCAGGGGCTGGGTTATTTTTGACCTGGAGGGATGTAGCCAGTGGGGTTCCCCAGGGTTCGGCTCTTGGGCCTGCACTGTTCAAAATCTTCATCAGTGACTTGGATGACTGGGTGAAAAGCACCTTGTTCAAATTCATGGATGACACGAAGATGTGGGGGGAAGTGGGCACACTAGAAGGGAGGTACAGGCTGCAACTAGATTTGGACAGGTTACAAGGGTAGCGGATGAGAGGGGGTGGGCAGGATGGGTTTCAATACTGACAAGTGCAAGGTACTGCACCTAGGGTGGAAAAACCAGCAGCATACCTAGAAGCTGGGAACTCCTTTCTTGTCAGCAGAGAGGCAGAAAAGGATCTTGGAGTCATTAGTGATTCCAAGATGAACATGGGCAGCCAATGTGAGGATGCAGTCAGTAAAGCTAACTGCACCTTGTCATGCATCCACAGATCCATCACGAGCAGGTCCAAGGAGGTGATCCTCCCCCTCTGAGATATTGGTCAGGTGGCAGTTGGAGTATTGCATCCAGTTCTGGGCGCCGCACTTGAGGAGGGATGTAGACAGCATTGAGAGGGTCCAGAGGAGGGCCACTCGCATGATTGGGGGCAGCAGGAAAGGTCCTACGAGGAGAGGCTATGGGACCTGAACCTGTTTAGCCTACACAAGAGAACGCTTACAGGGGACCTGGTGGCCATCTATAAACTTACCAAGGGGGACCAGCAGGGAATGGGAGAGACCGTGTTCCCTCAAGCACTACCAGGAGTAAGTTGACTGAGAGTAGGTTCAGGCTAGGCATCAGGAAGCACTACTTCACAGTCAGGTTGGCCAGGATCTGGAACCAACTTCCAAGGGAAGTGGTGCTCTCTCCTACCCTGGGAGCCTTCAAAAGGAGGCTAGATAATCACCTAGCCGGGCTTGGTTGACCCCAGCATTCTTTCTTGCCCATGGCAGGGGGTCAAACGTGATGATCTTCTCGGGTTCCTTCCGACCAATATGAAACTATGAATTCAGTGTTGAACAGACCCATCAATCTACCTGTATACAGCCTATTAAAAGTTGTTTTCCATATTGAAAAATAATAAAAAGTGACTAAAGGGAGAGTGATTGATTGCTGTTTAATGTATGCGTGGGCTAGCTGCTGCAACATGAGTGCTGAACTGGATTTGAGACTAGTTTCATTCTTACACTAGATTAGAGAAGATGAGAGTTGAGAGTTTTGGGGAAAATTGGGTGATGCCTGCTTTAGCATCATCCCTCTAGTAAAACACCTGGACACTCTTTGTTAAACTAGGAAAAGAAACTTGATGTATTGTGGGTTCCTCGCCAATAAATGTTTTTGTATATCCAAGGGGCTTTCCTCTAGAGGCCAGGAGTAATGTTCTTCTGATATTTACATTTTGAATTAACCTCTTATTTTGCTGTCTTTCAATGTATCAGAATATTTTGAAATGGTTTCACACTAAGGCTACTCTCTCTCTGAAGGGGTGTGATTAGGTGACTTCCCAAAATTGGTCGGACCATTCAAGTAAAATAATATTTGCTGTACAGGCAGTCCTCAAACTTATGACACAATTAGTTCCTGAAAACCATATCTTAAGTCAAAAAGTTGTAACTCAGAACCGATTTTCCCATAGAAAACAATGTTATAAAGTGGGAATTGGTTCCTGAACCAAGGCCTGATACCCTATTTTCACCAAAAATAACCCAGAATTTTGTACTCAATCAATTATAGCTGAGTAATATAGCTACATTAATGTATTTATATTGTAAATAGCAATTATATTGATTTGGAAGGACATCTTTGAGGTGACTTTGCTGGACTTTTTGAAGGGCTCTTGGTTGGACTTTTTGAAGTGTTCTTGTCTGGAGTCTTCTCAGAAGACTTTGTTGAAGGTTTTTCTGGAGTTTTGTCTGCTTTCTCAAAGAAAGTGTCCAAGGAAGTTTGGACAGACGTTCTCCAGGGAGATGGGCAACACAGTGAACTTGTTTGCTGGTGTGGTGTGGTGTGGTGTGGTGTGGTGTCAAATCAAGCACTGGAAAACTGAAACTGATGTCAGAAAGTCAAAACAGAGTGTCAATTTATAAACATTGTAAGTGCCGTTTGTTGTAACTTGAAATGTCTTAAGTCGAGGACTATCTGTAAAGTTAGGAAATCGTTCCTGATATCTGCAAACATGTTTTCTATGCATTTCAATTAATAGTTTTCAGATGATGTGTTTTTTTTGCAAGCTTCATTATTTTTGTATTGTAATTGCTCACAGCCATAATTTCTCCCACCCCCACCATTTATAACTGTATTTTTTAAAAACTGGAATAATTAACACAATTTTGTTATAAAGTTTTTGGATGCAAAATAATTCTTATTAAGATTTCTAAAGAATTGGGGTTTTACTGTAATGCCTATCAATATCCTCAAGTCATTACTATAGTTCACTATAAGAAAACCATATGACTGCATTAATCAGAATAAACTAGAGTTGGCACTTACGTGTTTGACTATTATTTTTCTATTCACTACCTTTTCTGATTTTATTTTTTCATTATTCATCTAAGAAGGATTAGGCTTTTATTTTTACATGGAATACAACTCATCCAGGGAATACACTAATATAAAATAATAGTGTCCTATAATGATCACTGTTTTCAGTTGTTCAGTAGAGCAAGAGCACTGCTCTAAAGTGGCCAAGTATCCAGGTTGTAACCATACTGGTCTAGAGGAAAAGGTAATCCTGATTGCCTAAAGTGGACTATGCATTTTTAAGTTACTAATACATTACACAAATAAAATAAACTAGTTATAACAGACTGAAGTTGTTTAGAAGTGAGCAAAAACTGCATCTGATTTCTGAACCCCCTCCAATTTTGGAGTTAATTCTGAATTTTCATCATGTCTTTTATTTTGATAATGGGACAAACCTTTATCCTAGTTTCAAATTTTCTTAATATTCTAGAGGGACATATTGTATCTTGTTTCAGTCGAGATACATCTCTAATCTAACCAGTGTTTTTATACAGGTGATGAATAGATTTTTACTAACCACTGTAAAAGTTTCAAGATCCTACTATTTCCTGAAAAATGAAAAGAGCAAATAAAGCTGTAGAATTTGTTCCTAAGTGAAGCCTGAACAGCTTGGACTTCTTGTTCCAAGTCAGGTCAGAAAACGGATAAAGGAGTTCAATAAGTGCCTGCTTAAGAGATTTGCGTTCGCTTTCAGTCATTGATGCTAAATCATGAGCAGCAAAGTATATGGTAATTATTGGGTTATGCACTAGTCTGCTCTGAAAAAAATCTTCCACCCAGCCATCAGAGAGGCAAAATGATCTCTCTCTGTTTCTGAGACTGCAAGGCCATTATAAAATCCCATGTCCGTAGAACGTACCGTCCATTAGAAGTAAAGGAATTAGCTAAGTAGTAGCATAATAATATCCTGAGCCTCCCATATTCTCTGCAATGCATGGGTTCCTTTGGAGTTCCACTGAATATTGTGGTGTATATGCATGTATCACAGTCCCAATCCTCTGTACCCACTCCTGCCCTTATTCACTGCAAGTAAACTGTTTCTATCTCCAAAATATAGCAAATTTCCACAGGTAGAGATAGGCTTATCCCTCTGTATACATGACAGGACTATCAGTCATAGTCATAGAGAAATGTTATTCTTTTATCTCTTGCCCAGGCAGACAAAGTACGGCTTCTGGCAAAAGTATATAAAGCCCTTCAGGATTCTCAAATTCCAAGAATTTGGACTTAGGCCATTCCTACATTTTAGTGACTAAAGAGCATATATACATATTTGTGGAAGAGATAGTTACCGTGTCTCGGGTCAAGAAAGTATCCTCTATGGATTTCTATTTGGAGATAAATCAGAAGCCCTTTAAAATAACATTTTTCCTCCGCAGCCAAATAATCAAGCTAATGATGCCAAGTGAGGAAGATACAGCTTAGTTGCTATGGCAAACCTAGAGAGAAGGATACAAGGATAATATAAAAACTGTGTCAGTTTCTGTATCTACTCCTGTCTTCATGATTGTTTTTCTATTCAGGAAGGATTTGAAAAGGAAGTAGGTAAGGAGTGGTGATATGTACTCAGAATCTTTTGGATTATTTATATTTTTTAAGTTTGCCACAATAAATTCATGCTGGCATTTCATACAAATTAATAGACTTCCAGAGAATTAATTTCCATGACGAGATTTACTCATCCTGATTGCCAATTTGGCAGCCTCACACAGTGCTTAAGATTACATTTGCTTAACAGGCCAGATAATATTATTGCAAACTATGCCCAGATCATTTGCTTAAATATAGAACAAGCGGTTGAGGAAATGAACATGTTAACAGAAGAGAATATTACTCTACAATCAAGAACAGTCCTAGATGAACAGTTCCATAACAATCTTTCTACTTAAAGATATGACTATGATGGTCTCCATATAATCTGACATAATGACAATAAATAATCTTCCTTTGCTTTGTGGATAGATATTATCTGAATAGCTTTTTACACAAATGAAGATGTACAGTCTTCATTAATGTGAATACGTTTGACAATTTGCCTACAACATGTATGTTTCTGAAATGTGTGTGTTTTATAAGTGAACAACATCATAATAGCTTAGGACAGTAATTGAGGGAACTGAAAGGAGTAACTACATAGAACTGACTGAGTTGTAAGAACTGGCTAGTAATAACTGGCTAGACAATAATTTAGCATAAACATTCATACCTGTATTCTTAAAAAATTGCAACACTGTTATCGCAAGTAGTGTGAAGATTTGGATTTAATTCTTTCTGGTCAACAGCTGTAAGTGAAAAGAGATGTTTCCCATGAAGTATCAATTTGGTACTCAAAAAGAGGACAGTTACATTTTGAACTTTCAATGTGTGTTTACTTGAGGCCTTGTGTTCAAGTGAACATACATCATAACTCTGTTTTGATTTGATTTAAATCAGTTTAATTTGATTTTTTTTCAAGGCTTATGTAAGCTGACAATTTTCCAATGAAATATTTTAAATATAGCTGATCTGCTTGATATTACATTATCATTTGCAATAAGCAAGATCTTTAAGCAAACTTTGGCATGTCAATAAAGAGCAACAAAGGAGTGGTTAAAGGCCTCTTTCTCTTTTCTATGTATGTACAATATCATTTGAGTTTATCTCCTGAAGCATATTTTCAAAAAAAGTTATTTGGAGTTGCTTCCAAGAAACAGGGGAAACTACTAAATTGTATTATTAGATATTTTACTTGCACTTTTTTTAGTGCAGTGGATGGAATGGTTGAAAGCATTTAAAGAATTCTTAAGATCCTAGAAACACAATCCCACACAGATGTCACTTATCTATATTAATATACATTTGGAGGGTAAATTTCAGTAATATGCTGGGTGAAATCCAGATTGGTAAACTTCTATTACATTTCAAATCATGGTCGGGTTATAAACCTGCTTATGTACTGCCTTTACAAAAAATTTAGATAGAGGAAACATGGCACATGGTTAAGTAGTAAATGATGTCTGATCCATCGCTTAAATTTATAAGTAGGAGTCACCTTGGAAATTTTCCATGCAGAAAAAAGGGAACTTGTTTTTAAAGAGATTTATTATGTACACTAACGATTGACATACCAGGTGCTGCTCTGCTTTGCTTTCAGTAATCTGACATCAAACTCATCAAGGCCTGTTGCCTTTGTGGTTTTCAACTGTGCCAATTTTTACTTTTATAAATTATGATGTCAATGAATAAAAACATAAATAGGAGTTCTGGGCATTATTTTCTTGCAAACCACATGCCCCACAAACAAGATGCTTGCCTTGTTTTGAGAATGAAGAACATAAAAGATTTTTCCAGAGTCATGACTAATTGAGGTTTCATAGAGCAGGTACTTAATCCATTATTCAGCATCACTCTCTCTTTTCAATCTATGCTGCTCAAGCTTTATCTCCCTCACTGGGTTTGCCAAATTTGCTGCTTAGCTGAAACTGGCTCCCAATTTTGTCAGTCTTTGCGAGGGGTTTAAAGCTTCAGTTGCAGAGCATGTAAGGAAGGAGTGGGTGACTTAAGTAGCAGGCACTGACTCTTCTCCATCAAGCAGGGAAGAAAAAGAAAGGGAAAGCAGCACAGCTCCTGGTAGTTTTTATAGCACCTCCATGCCTCCATTCCAGCATGGAAATCAGCTTGTTTGCTTGAAATCCGAAGCCCAATTGGTATGGCTAATTTTTTGGGGAAAAGGTGTGTGTGGTATGCAAGTAAATAGAATATTTTACTAATAAATTAAGGTTTTTCAACTGTATTTACTAATGATTATTCATGTTCTGTGAAGATTTTGAAAACATTACATTTGGTAATATCTTGGGATTGTGTGTATAGTAGGGCTGTGTGAAGCTTCAGCCCTAATGCAATTTGGTGGAGATTCAGCCCAATTCAGTGGCCAAATCTCCTAATCCAAATCAAATTAGGACACCCTTTAATCTTTCCGAATTGCGTCAGAACCCTCCAAATCAACTTGGAGAGATTCAGAAAGATTTGGATGTTAGGACATAGACACAGCTCTAAATGCTTTTTCTACATACCTCAAGGTACCCAGTGGCTCATGAATGCTGACATGTTGGGGCAGATGGAGCATCCCACAGGAGTGCAGGGGGCTCCCCAGTGTGCTCAGCAGCAGACCAGGAAGTAGAACAGAAGCACTTGTGGTCTACTTCCAGGTCCACTGGACAATGGGTCTCGCCCATGCCCTCCTGGCTCGGTGACCAGTGCCTCCTGGGTCTGGGGGGCACCTAGGGTTCCTCTATGGCCAATCAAGCTGGGGGGATGCAGCCCCCCTGCCTCATGCTCCCTGGTGGATCCAGAAGTGGACCGGGAGTACTTCTGGTCACTTCTAGGTTTGCTGCTGAGCACAGGGGGGAGGGGAAGGCCTGTGCTCCTGTGGGATATTTCATCTACCCCAGCATCGCAGGATTCATGAGTCACACCTGGTACCTCGAGGTATGTAGAAAAAACATTTAAAGCTGTGTCTATGTCCAAATTGCTGATTCTCCAAATCAGCATCGAATCTTCAGATTTGCATTCAGGTGAATGGAATTGGGGATAGTGATTTGAATCAGCAAATCACTGTCCCTGTTTTGGGCTGAATCCAAATCAAATATGGCCTTCTTCACATACCCCTAGTGTATAGTATTTGACTGTCAATCTCAGTTTAAAACAACAATTCATATTTTGGACTCACCATAAAATAAGGATTGCAGAACAGTAATAAAAATCAGATCCTTTAGTATGGAAAATTTGGAAATTATCATTTAAAAAAAATCTGCTCATAGAACATTTTATGTCTTTTTATTTCTTGATCTCTGTTTTTAAAAAACAAAATAAGCTTAAAATAACTGAAAAATTGCTTTAAAAAATTAACAACTGGTTGAAATGATATTAGATACAATCCTTCAGATTGACATCTTATGCTTAACCCGGGGAAAGGTGTAGCTAAAGCTGTTACAATATTGCTCTTCTAAGAAGTCTTCCACTCCATATTTGATGACCTCTTCTTAAGAGCTGTGAAGGTAGAGAGAAGAGTTTGGTGGGACTCTATTAGAGGAACTCTCTTTGCCTGGGTTAGCTGGTCCATCTACCTATATAAACTGATGCTACCCTAGATGGTAGCCTACAGGCACCAGCCAAAGGGCACTGGACACTGAATACTGGCTTCTCTGTGGGCTCATCTACATTAGATGTTTAATGTGCAGAAGACTAATTCTACTGTTCATTAGTGTGGCTGCCAAAAATCATGTTAATGTGTAGTAGATTTAGTTTAATGTGCATTAATGTCACTTAAAAGTGTTCTTCTGTGCCAATGCAAAGTCATGCCAATTACAGTGCATTAAGTTAGTACCTCTTATTACAGGTACTAAACTTAGTGCGCTGTAATTATGCTGCATTAATGAACATGTAGACACACCCACATGTAAGTCTGCAATGTGGTTATTTTGTTTCATTTGCTTTGTTTTTAAGTGTTGGTAATTTATGTAACCTTTGGCTTATTTGATTCCATTTACATTATTTTATTCAATTTTATCATATTGTTCATTGCTTTCTTTTTTTGTCAACACCTATTTATCAGTTGTGTGCTGACCATTCAGTGTACCTTTAAAGAAGTAATTCCTAGGTCTGGATTATAGGCTTATAATGGAGAGCTCTTGCCATTGCAAATATAATATTTAGGCTTAGTGCAATGGAAACACCCTTTGCCTTAACAACTTTGCTGTCAGCAAATGGAGATCTAGCTACAGCACTGAAAACAAAACAAAAAAAAAAGTATTGCTAAAAAAAGTTTTAAAAGAACCTGTACTTTTCAGCCTAACAGGATTCTTACTAATAGTCCAGTTACACAATTTAGATGAATTGAGATACGGGGGGGATCAACAATGAGGAAAAGAATACAAATACAAAAAAACACTGTCTTAGTTTCAAAAAGATCAAAAATATTAAACAAATTATTAATCAAAAACATTACAGTAAACTATAAAAAATAATAGATAAGAAGAAACAATATTAAATGAGGCTGTGGGAGGAACTGGCAGATGCAGGGAAAAATAAAGATATTCAACGTCTTTGGCAGATTATAGCCAAAGGGACAACAAAATTTTAGCTGAATTCTGAAGAAACATTGGTTTGTTTTTTAAAAGTAAATTTAACAGCCTACTCACAGCTGGTGAGGGAAATGAGGGCTGCTGACTGAAGGAAATGTTATCTGTTAAATCACAAGCAGATCTGTACTTCACTTCTGTTTTTCAGGTAAGAGTTGAGTTAGAAATGATATATAAAGGTTTGTTTTTTGGGAATTGGCTTATAGGTATAAATATATGCATAAAAAGGGTTCAAGATGGACAGCAGGGATTAATTGCTTTCTAAGAATCCCGGGTTTCACACACAACATTTCTCACAGCCCTGGAAGCAGACAGGCTGTCTAACCCAACAAGGTCAATGGATGGACACACAGCCTAAGAACTGAGGGGGCATGACATAACACAAGATCACAGCCTTCAAGACAGACAGGTTGTCTAACACAACAAGAACAAATAATCTAGAAAACAGCCTGAAAACCAAGGGAGTATGTACCATATGTTCCATAATACCAGATAAGTGATACCAGCAACAAGGCCCCAGAGCAGCAAGAGGGGGAGCATGCACAAGGCATTTATTGGCCATATTAGTGGCTGCATCAGGCAAAAAAAGCCAATTTCTGATTCTTTCAGTTTTCCCTATATTGATGCTAGTCTGATATGGGACCGATGTATTAGTGCACCTGTACTTATTTTAGAAAGCTTTTATTCTAAGCACTGAAATTAAAATATAATAACCCCAGTTTTTAAAAAATGGTGATAAAAGATGCCGTGTAGCATATTATCCAATTAGTCTTATGTGGAGTCTAGCCAAAATATATGGCAGACACTTACTCTCTCATTGACAACCATGGTTTTCTGAAAATAATATTCTGAGAAGAGCAAGCTGGTTTTAGATAAAATTATTTTTGTATGACCTGCCTTTAATGTTGCATTATTTGACATCTGAATATGTAAAAACCCCATGGGGAAGTTCATTGGAAATGAAAGGATGATACAGGTATGTTTTCTACAGAAAAAGAAATTGGAAATGGTATCCTCATTTAAATACCTTGGTATCTATTTTAATAAAAATCTGAGCTGGAATAAATGCATCAACATCATAAGTATTAAGTAAAAAAAAAACCCTGGGTGGAGTGTTATCCTTTTACAATAAGACTGGTAGAGGGTGGTATTGGTAGCATGAAAGTCTAGAGATTTAAGGTAAAGTCTATTCCACTGTATGGAGCAGGGCTATGGGGTGCTGATCCTATGGCTCATTCAACAATGTTTTACCAATATTTCAAAGACATTTTCAATTTTTTTAAAATTAAAAATTAAAAAACTCCTTACATTCTTTTTCAATTTTAATTTTTAATTTTTGTTAAATTCAAAAAAGGTCTGTTCTTGATATGACATGACTTACTGAAAATTTTAAGTCTTGCTCTATTGAACATTATTTTAACTACTGTAAATTTTTAAATTAATAAATTAGGAAGGATTAGGAACATGTGAGAATAGCGATGTTAAAAATATGGTTGCCTCTCTAAAGTGTCACCTCTGGCTGTATATAAACATTTGGAAAGCGTTTCATTATTGGAGGGATTTCTCAACTTCTTGCTCCCCCCATCTTGTCCTTATAGAAGCTGGACTTTCTTCCCAATGTTTCCCTGTCAAAAGTCAGTCAGTGTCACAAGGATGACATCTACCAATTTTTCCTGGGGGGGAGTGCTCTGTTCATATGGCAGGAGATGATCCCCCAGGAGGTTTATAAGTCTTGGAAGGGTGTTGCTTCCTTTGATGGCATGGACAACAAGCTGAGCTTACTGCATAATGTGAGAATCAAGTTTAAGTTCTACCCATGGCTCCACTATGATAACTTGACACATAAGGATGCCTTAATTGTCAAGGCTGTTAATGCAGTGCTTAATCCATGGTGACCTAGATGAGAGAGGTGTTTCCCCACTTACTATTAGAATACAGCCCTGGTGTGTGCTTCCCTTGGAGTTCAGCTCCATTCTACTTAAAAGTTACCAAGGGAAGTGGGGGGGGGGGTGTTGATGCTTTGGGGTGGGGGGCCAGTGTCTGGTAGGCCTGTGTGAGTTGGCAGCGATCTGATCCAGTTTGGATCCAGCTGCTTTGGATGCCAGTGATCCAGTCCAGAGCTCTTGACCAGGTTTCCGCCTCTATCTGGCCAAAGCAGCTCTGAAGTTCCAGCCCATGTGCTTTCAGCAGTGCTGGCAGATGGCAAACCTGGGATCACCTGCCACCTTAGAAAGATCCCACACTACTCTATTCCCCTGCTTCTGGGTTGAGGGTGATGATCATGCCTTTTCCCTCTTCTCAGCAGTCTGAGGCTGAACAGCAGGAGGAGCTGCCTCAGCTGAGCCACCTGCCTCCACAACCTCAGCCTCCCCTGAGGCTGCTTTCTGGAGGAGACCTGGGTCTAGGGGAAACTTGAGGGGTGTGGAGTACAAACTCTGATTCCCCCACAGTCCCCAGAATTGCTTGAGGCAGCGTGCTTAGCACCCCTCATTCCAGCTCCAGCTCCTCCTCTGGCAGTGGGAGGCTCATGCTGAGAGCTGAAATTGGGGTGGAGGAGACAGTGATTCCACTGCTGGTGCCCACTTCTGGACTGAGCGGAGGTGGTGCAGGTGCAGGGACGTCAGGTGCAGACACTGCTCCCACCTCCTGGCTTCCACTGGCAGCACCGATGTCACGGCTGCTTGGGAAGAGAATGCATCTGTGTTTGGGATGCAGGGGGGGGGGGGGCTTGCAGCTCTGGCTCTCCCCCTATCCCCTGTCCCTCCTCTGCCAGAAGACCTGGCACCTGCCTTTCCAGCACGCTTCATATTGATCTTTCCTGTGCTGCAAAAGGTCTCTCTCTGTGTGTGAATCCTTTTGTATATCTGTCTGTCTTGTTCTCCTGTGAATATCTGTCTTGTTCTACTCTGAATAAAATTATTTGTGTGTCTTTATGTGTCTCAATATATGGTCTGTCTTCTGCTCTGAATAAAATTATTTGTGTAGCTTTGTGTGTCTCAATATATTATGTGTCTTGTTCTTCTGTAAATATCTGTCTGACTTCTTCTGCTGTGATTTTTTTTTCTATATTCCCGGTCTCTGTGTATGTGTGTGCGTGCATGTGTGCACGCGTGCATGCAATCTGTGCCTCCCTGCACAGTGATAGATAACACTGGCTGGGAAAACACAACTTTCTTTTTGCAAAGTTTCCAAAAAAAGTTTCCAAAAAAATTATTCAAAGAAATAAATTGAATTGTAATACTACTAATAATTGAATAGAATAACTAAGCTAAACTAAGCAAAGCTAAGCTAAATCCTGACTATTCCTTAATAACAAGAAAAAGGAGCAGGCAGGTCTCAGTCACAGTGTTCCTCTCTTACACAATCGCTGACAGGGAATGAGCTGCGAAAGACAGAGAAGGGCTGGAAACAGGCTTTTATGCTTTTTTTTAGTCACACCTCACAGGCACTGAAAAAGTAGCCAGGGAGAAATCCTTCTCACTGGTTGCCTACAGATGTCAGTCTTCACCCCTGCTCCCGCTCCCTCCCCACTCCCACTCTCCACCCCTCCCCCACTCCCTCTCGCTCTTCTAATTGCTTCAAAATGGCCAAAGCAGGTCCGAAGCATCCAAAGTGGATCCGAAGTGCTTTGGATGCCCCGACCCACTCCGAATACCATTGCTGGGACCCCACTTTGATCCAGAAGTGCCGCTTCAGATGCCAAAGCATCTGAAGTGGCTCCAGATCCGAAGCAGGATCCAAAGACTCACACAGCCCTAGTGTCTGGGAATGGGACAGGGCCATGACAGGTGGCAAAGAGGTGGGCAGTGGGCCTTGAGTGTTAGGTACAGTAACTGCTGATGCCATGAGACTCAGACTTTCTTCACTACCACAGCATTTCAGTCACTTCAGAAGCCAGCCATCTGGTCCCTGGGTCCACAGGAAGTGGAACCAAGGACATGTGGATTGCTGTGTCAGTGAGCATCATGAGTTTTTCTTTACAATAGGGAGGATCCTACAGGTGACTGCTACTTCTCCACACTGTGCAGGATGGGGGTGGCCCTACTGCTGGTGAAGAAGTGGGGCAGCTCGTTGTACAAGCTAATAGTATGCCTGCCAGCACTGGCTGTCTTGTTAGCATCATGAATGTGTCTATGTTCCACTTTGCCTTGCACAGCACCCACCCCTTGTCATGGCCCCACACTTGAATCTTTTCAACAATCTACTCCAACACCTCCTTCTTGTGGTGCCCACTATGAATCTGCAACCCCCAGAGGGAGATGAGATCTGTCCTCTCCATGAGCACCCAGTTCTGTGCATGGTATTGAGTACCAGAGGAATATGTAAAAGGCTCTGCCATGGGTGTGTGGCATTATGCATGGGGTCTTAGCGTCCATGAGCGAGGTTCTGGTTGGGAGGATATACTTGGGTGCACAAGGGTGCAGGTCTATATGTGTGGGTTTTTTTCCCGCTCTCTAGGTGGGTGTGATCCCTCCTCCAGAGTGACCATGGCTTTACTGGTCAAGCTATCCACATGTCCTTGAACTTTCCAGCAGTTTCAGCTGACACCCATGAGATGCCAGGCATAACCCTCCCACACCTTTTCACTTTTCAAGGTGTTTTGTGACAGGGTTTCAGAGGTATGTGGGCAAGGCCCAGGGTCTTCAGTGCCCAGGGGGCTGGAGGATGTGTACAGAACATAGTTGTCTTGGTCCCTCTGTGTGTGTCTGCTGCTCACAGATGCAGGTGGGTCTGGGGAGAGGGGTTGGGCATACTCAGCCCTGAGACTGCCCAGGGGTGGGGTTTGATGGCTACTCATTCAGCTGGACCAGCTTACTGAAGGCCAAGTGCCAGCACACCTCCCCATGAGGGAGGGCTGTGGCAGGCCATAAATCATGCAGAAATATTGGTGGGCAATGGGTAACCTGAATCAATAGGGGAACAGTGCAGACATTTGATAGATCAGTCTACCCTTGAATCAATCTTGATTTAGTACATCTTAAACATGACTTAGATTTGTGCTTCATATTTAGCCCATCCAACATGCTGTGAATGTCTGTACACATACAGGTGTAGATTGAACTATGTTCAGTTAGTCCAGTCCAAATGTAACATCTATATGTTCCCCTAAAGAGAATGTAGCAGCGATAGCCCTAAACACACAGATGGGTCTCCAGTTTATCCAAGACATTACAACCACAAATTATAAATCCTGTCAGGGAAAGAAGAAACCATGATAAAGCATTAAAAACACCTTTAATACCTAAAAAATCTATACTTATTCATTCTGTGTATCTTGTAATAAAAGTAAAGGATTAATAAATAAAAAATGGCATACAGTGTTTATAGCATGATTTTTAAATAACACCTTTTCAGAGCATTCTGTTAAGTTGGAAGGACTTTTATTCTTTGTATGGTTTCTTTTGTTTCCCCCAAGAATATATTTTTATATTTGTAGTAAATGTTCACTATGGTTTCTTAAATGTCTGTAGAAATAAAAAGTACAGAGATTCTTTTCATAGCTTAAGAAACTTTTTCACTTTCACTTTCAGAGATAATAGTAGATCAGACTTTTTCTTTAGCTTCCTTTATACTGCATTACTATGTTAGTTATATAAAGCACTTGTCAAAATATCGTAGGAAATTTTCCCAGGTGAATCTATATCCTGGCATCATAGACTTCATTCCACTGATTAAGCTATAAGTGAAAAATCCCAGAAGGTTAAAGTGGCTAAAAATCCTGAATGGTTTATAAGCTGGAGTGCCTCTGGGTATGTGAAGTTTCTTGATGAAGTAGTTGAAAATGTTATCACCTAGCCTTGAAGGAGTGATTCCACTTGCTCTAATTCTCCATGGCTTTGAACTACAAATTGCATCAATCAAAGAAGTTGATTGACTTGCCATAGGAATAGGTCCTTTGATGAGCTAGGGAAAATGAGAAAGTTTTAACAATTAAGGTTTTCCCCCTGGTTTAAATATATCTGTTTATTGCAATGACGGATAAAATCCAAAACGTACTTACTTTTGCCAGTATTGTCAGGTCTACTCTTCCACAGGGTGGGGCAGCGTGGCACCTTAGGGCACCTATACACATAATGGACCTCTGCTCCAATGTGTGCTAATTAGCACGCATCAGATCAGACTCAATTAATCCAGTCTTCTTGAGCATGCTAATTAGTGCGATCCCACATTTCAGAATGGTGACAGGGACACTTTAACTAAAGTTGATCAGATACATGTGACACTGCAGACCCTTTACACAGAGCATGTGTATAGATGTCCTTATATACTAACTGGTTCACAGAGACATGAGCTTTCATAGGTGACAGCTTACTTCGTCAGATGCCACAACTAGTTCATTCATAATGCTTGTGAACCGTGCTGCAAATTTGCAGTGGAGTGCCAAAATTTGATACCAAAATGACCCAGTATCCAAAAAAAAAAAAAAAAACCCCCAAAAATTAAAAGGAAAAGAAAACACCACCACAAAAAGCCACATGGCACAAGTGGCAGCAGTGTATGCTCCCAGAAATGAAGCCTGGTTGTCCAGAGCCATGGCATGGTTGCCGGTCAGGTTCTGTGCAGCCAGATCGGTGCTGCTGCTGCCCTGGGAGGCCCTCCAGAATCCCAGATAAGGCTGCTCATGTACCCTGCCTGGGACAATATGACATATGCTGGAGTGCATAAATATGTGCCACTGCTTTTTGTGCCTCTGGAAATGCATGCCACTGAATAGGGGAATGCACCCTCTGGGTTTATTTCATGATTATTTTTGCAAACCTAACAGTGCTCATTGTGTGGTATCCCACAGTACACATGAAAGGATCTGAAGGCACCCCAGGCTGCCATGAATATCAAGTTGAGAATCACTGGTTTAAGGTGTCACCCTGCCCTGCCATCTGCCTGACTTCAGAAAACCATGGCTAAAAACCTGTCCTTCAGAATATTCCATTCCATTCAGAATGTTCCATTCCAACTTTCAGAGCTTCATTAAATGTGGGGTGGTCCAAATTGCCTACTATTCTTAATTCTTCTTCATCTTCCATTTTACACACATTTCTGTCCTCAGGAAATCTGCAGAGCTTGCAAGATTTGAAAGCTAACATGAGAAGAATTGCCCAGCCTTGTCAAGATCACCTGAACATTTGTGAACAAAGGTGGAGTCGTACAGAATTCTTATTTTTCCAGATCTAGGCAATCTAACAAAGCCCTATTAACCTCGAAATCCCTGCATTTAGTGAATGTATGCTGTTAGCATCTTTTCTATTTACAGAGATTATATACCATATTTTCTCAAATATAAGATGAGAGTTTTGTTCCCCCCAGTCAGCATGGGGGAATTGGCACACCCGTAACTCCCCCATTAAATACACTGGCTATCATTAAACTGCTGCTAGAAACAACAATGTGTGCAGTCATGGAAATCAACTATGAAGCTGATTGAATGCAGTAGGCCTGTGTGAAGCAGCAAGTATTGGTTTGGATTTGGATTTGGCTGATTCAAGGGACAGTGATTTGATTTGGTGATTTGAATCACTGTCCTGATTTGGCCAATTCGGATTTGGAGACTCGGTCACCAAAGTGGCTACTGAAGCTGCAGACAGCCCTAACAGATAGGGATATGTTCCCAGGCAGTGAGGGAGGGAGGGAGTAAGGCTGGGACTAAGGAAGGGGTGGGGGGAGGGGTGCCATTCCCAGGGCTGCACTGTGCTCCACCTGTCCTCCTGTGCCTGGGTTCTGCCCATCCCCACTCACCCCACCTCCTGGGCTGCTGTCATTCCATATCCAGATCTGGAGGCACACACTCCTGGAAGAGCTCAACACAGCCCCCGAGCCCGCAGCCCTTCTGGGAGGTGCAGAGCAGCAAAAGAGCCCACATCCACTGACAGTTCTCATTGCAGTTGGTGCCAGCCATTCCCAGGGCTGCTGTACCGGGGCTAGGGTGAGTGTGGACAATCTGCACCATGTCCTGCACCACCCAGGGCTTCACTTGCTGCCACTCCCTACAGCCCCTGCTGCAATGGCCCCAGGAGCAGCTGACACCAGCTACCTGACACCACGGTATGGTGCAGCTCAGGGAATTCAAATGAGCACCAAAACTTACTAACCTAACCCCATCACTAGAAGCCAACTTCCTACAGCTCAAAACACAAAACCTGCCAACAATCTCCAGTACCTCCACAAACGTCACACCAGAATCTATCAAAGACAAGAATACCCAACTACCTCTGGGGGCACACTTCTCACAAAAAACCCCCCTATTTTGTCTCCAGTCTCTCAGGCCAAATCCTGAAAGGGAATTTACAAACCACTTTTCACAGATGGACCTATGAACTTCACTTCATCAGCCTCCTAGGTAGTAGGTACAGAAACTCATGGACTCAATATAGACAGTTGAATTCTGACACACTGCAACCTGCCAGACATCTGACTCCCCAGGTACCTCTGCACTTTTACTTGTGCTGCTACATCCCCCTGTGGCTGCTGCACCACCAGCTGTCCCACCATGCCTCCCCGATCCTGGCAGAGTGCAGTTTTAGTGGTCATGCCCAGGACCAGGGGCCTCCTCCTTCCCCACTGTCCCAGTCCATACCTCAAAGTTCATCCTGGCATGGGACCTCAGCAGGGATGTAGTCTTCTCCTGCTTGGTGGTGATGCAGTGAGTGCCCCCTCCACCTCTGAGAGTGGGGCATTAAATGGCTTTTAAAAAATGAAAAAAGGAATTAGGTACAGATGGAATGAGGAGGGTAGCATTCACTCTATCTGCACCTGGAGCTTGGGAACCCCACCAGTGGGAGGTTCACCTTCAGGAACACCAGCTGCTTCAGCAAACCAGAATCCAAGTAGGTACAGTGGGGTGTCACTACATCCCCAGCAATGCTGAACACAATCTCACTTGGAACACTGGTTGGTGGATAGGACAGGTGTTTGTGGGCAACTATGGTCAGAGCCAGCCACACCTGGCTGCAGCTTGCCCAGTAGGCCAAGGGGTTGCACAGCAGCAGCTTAATGTCCTTGCAAGATAGGCAGCCACCAAGACCTGAGTGCTACCTGCTTGATGGTGGGGTTTGGTGCCTCTGGACCCCACCATGGAAGCCATGCCCTTGATCTGGAGTCACAGTCCAGTGCATGTGCCTAGGCTAAGGGGTCACAGTCCAGTGGCTCCACATCCTCAGTGAGATAGATAGCCACTGAACACTCAGTGCTACCTGCCTAAGGCTAGGATCTGGTGTGCCTGGACCCCAACATTGAAGCCATGACCTTGGCCTATATTTGCAGTGGCTGGTATGGAGGAGACTGGCTGGTGCTGTTACTGGCAGTGCTGGCACAGGAAAGCGGATCCCCCTTTTTTCACATCCCCTCACCTCTGCCCTTCTGATTCCCTGACTCTGTTGACCAGCACCTGCATCCAGTGACTGAGGGTTTTGGTGCTGCCAGTGCACATGCTCCTTTTCAATCTTGGGTCACACATGCCTGCCAGCATGTGGACTGTATTGGACCACAAGGGATCCATACATCGCCTGATGCCCTCCTTCAGCCGCCTCACAAGTGCCTGCACATCTGGTGACAGTGGCTTGCCCCAGCCAGGAACATTGATCCCCTGGAAACTCTCCATTAGGCTCTGAAGTTCCCTCACTATGTGGATCACCTGAATAAGAGGGCATCAGCAGCATGAGGGTCCCAGTGGCCTTGAGGAAGGGCTTGAGGACCACCAAGATCTGGGACAAGATATCCCAATCTGCTCTGTTAAGGGGGATGCTGATCCCAATCCCAATGTGCTCCTCCAGTGGAAGTAGCTTGCCACCTTTCTGCATTTGGAAATGAGCTTTCTGGTGGTGCTGGCACCATCACCGGGAGCCCTGTCCCCCTCCAAGGCATCCCTGACAACGAGGTGGAACTGGTGTGACACACAGTGGATGCCAACAAAGTTGGCATCATTTCATAGATTTCATAGACATTAGGGCTGGAAGGGACCTCGGGAGATCATCGAGTCCAGCCCCCTGCCCAAAGGGCAGGAAGTCAGCT
>NW_017728907.1:1288083-1301088 GCF_001723895.1 Crocodylus porosus | reverse complement strand
GGTGCAGCGGGCTTCATATTGGCCTCATTGTCAGTGACCATGAACCCATAGGTGAGCTCACCCTGCCTAATGAGCCACCTCTGCACCAAGTGGCTCATGGCTCCCATGATCTCTGTTGCTGTATGGAACTCATCCATTACCTCAGCTTGAAGGAGAGCCCACTGATGGCCTGACTTATTGCACCAATGCCCTGTGAGGGAGAGGTAGGTGTGATGTTCACCTCAGCTGCTTCAGATGTCTGAGGTGAAGTGTAAGGCCACTTGTGGTGTTACCAGATTTGCCCATTCCTTTGGGGTGTGCTCATTTATTAGGGATATGTTTCTAGGGTCCTCGTCATTCTATTGATGTCCTGCTTGTGTTACTTGTGTTTCTATACAGAGCTGTATCTCTCCCCCTGCAAGCCCTCACCCCCAATGGAGCTATCTTGCAGGACTCAATTTCAGTGTGGCTGGGTTCCTCCAATCCCAAATCAGTCATACACAAACACACACAGATTAATGTGACACGCCTGACCTGGCCAGGTTGATCAGCATGGACAGGCTGACACCCTCATATGCTGAGAATCAGTTCATCAGAGCAACAATAACCACAGTCAGACACAAGCACACAGTTAAACAGAATACCTTTGAATCCAGCTGGGTGTCCAGATGACACCCTCATGGGCCAGCATTCAGTTCATTAGGGCACATCTGAGCCAAACTGGGTCAATCAGCCTGTACAAGCTGATCCCCGTATGTGTTTCAAACTCAGCACATCCCAATCTTTTAGCCTCTTGATGAGCAGACGACACAGTATTTTGAGCTTCACAGGGATCTTTAGCTTAGGTAAAAGAAGCGTTGATGCAGAGCAAGTGGAGAAGGAGAAATAGAGAAGGAAAAATATACCCAGTTACCACCAGTTTGACTAAAAAAGTTATTTATTGCTAAGTAGATGAAATATATAATGACACTAGTAGTAACAGACATGCAAAGGAAAAACAAACACAAACAGTTACAGTATTACCCTGGTTTCACTAAGTATTTGGGGAAACTTAGCTTAAGCTTAATTAATACAGTTCAGGTTCAGAAATCTATGCTTAGAGAGAGAAGAGAAAAGAGAGAGAGAGCTGGGATCTCACCAGTCCAAGGCACTCCGATTACAAAGCTGACAGGTTAAAGTTTTCAGCATGATCCTTGAAGGGAGACGGTCTGCCTCCTTCAGCCTCTCGAGAAGAAAGCGAGTGGTGTTAGCACACACACTGCTGTTTCTTTTACAGATTTTTATACCCCAGTTCAGCTTCTTTCAGGCATTCTCAATAGTGTAAATCAAATTGTCTTTTCTATTGACAAGGGGTTATCTGTTTGGAACATCTCAGGAAACTGATTGATACTCAGGAAACACATACTTAGGAGCCAGCTTGACATTCCCATGGTTAGCAGATATACTGATGGGATATCTCCTGGTTTCTTCAGAAACAATAGATAGCTTGCAGCATCAGGGTTTTGGATTTTTACTTGTGAACAAGCCTCAGCTTAGCATGACTTTTCCAGATCTTACTATAGTCTTTAACAGACTTGAGGCAATTATTGGAGTGTTCATAACCTTTTGTGGAGAGGACTTCCACCAGTCGTCCCACAAAAAGTATGATAACTCTTGAGGTCAGGGCTCCAATGGGCTGGAGGGTGTGATGAACCTTTTACCATTGTTCAAATGTTGCCCATACCCCCGACTCGTGTTTTGTCCAGCAACCGAATTTTAGCCAATTAAGTTTAGATAGGCCTCCCATAGTGGGACCAGGGAATGTACAACCCAAGATGCCTATTAAACTTACTTCTGCTTAGAGGTGTGTTTGTGTGTGTGTGGGGGGGGAGTCCTTTGTAAATCCAGATTAGAACTGGTCTGATAAATGCTGAGCTGGGTGTGTGAGTTGATTAGCATTTGGAGCACAGATTCCCCATCATTCAGTGCTCCGTTTCTTCACTGATCCCAGAATTCCCTGCTTTCTCTGCTTCAGGCTTTCTGTTCTCCATCTCTCATGTAAATGAATGGTCATCTGGTTCCATCTCGGATGCAAATGAGACCTAGGGCAGTTGTTTCACTCTTGTCACCCTTATCTAGAGGGTTTTAAGTGTGTCTCTCACTGCATCTTAATCAGTTTCTGTTTAGGTAGAGGAGGGGAGGGGGGGGGATTCTTTGTGAGTCAGACAGTCTGTGTCCTGTGTCAGGGTTCCCCAAGAACATGGAGCTGAGAGGTAACAGTGGTCCTGTATTATGCAGCTTCTCCCTTAAGTACTGTCTGCATGCCTTACACAGGGAGGGCACCACCATCCTGCTGAAGGTGGTGCATGTGGGCATTTGGTAGGATGGTACCATGAGTGCTATGAGCCTACTCCCAGGCTCAGGAGGAGCAAGGGGATGGTGCCTGTGGCGTTTCATCAGCATTCCTGTGGTGCTCATGTGTTTTGTTCCCTTGCCCTGGCTGGTTTTGGCTTGGCAGTGTAAGCAGATAGCATACATGGGATCATCTCCCAGTTCAAAATGATCCCAAACTACCTGCTCACTTCTGGGGTGCAGGTGCACATGTGGATGCTTCAGTTTCCCCCTCCTCAGCAGGCAGAGGCACAGCAACAGGAGGAGTGGACTCAGATGAGCTGCATGCCTCTGCAACCACTACTTCAGCCTCCTCTGAAGTGCCTTCTGGGAAATGAGACCTGGATCTAGGGGAAACTTGAGGAATGTGGAGCATGAACTCAGCTGATTTTCCCTCCATCCCCAGAATTCCCCTTCCTAAGGCACTCAGATGCAGCTCCAGCTCCAGCTCTTCCTCTGGCACTGGAAGGCTCAGCGTGGTAAGTGAAATGGGGCTGCAGGAGACTGTCATGCTGGTGCTGGTGCTTGTTGTCATGGTAGTGGTGGTGGGGGGCGTTATGGCTGGTGTTCTTGGAGGGAATGCAGTCTTATACACAGGCAGTGACACTGGCACTGCTCCCCTCTCCTTGCTGCATCTGGAAGCCTCATCCCTGCTAGTTGTAGGAAAGAGGCTGCATCTCAGTTGGCGGGGTGGGTGGGGGACTCACACCTCTCCCTCTACTCTCTATTCTGGCCCTCCCTGAAGGCTTGATGCCTTTCCACCAAACTTCATGGTGTGTTTCATAGTGTCTATAAAAATATATCGAAGTATCTGCATTTGTATATAAATGGTATAAGGTGTGTAGTATATGCCACAAGCAATAAATATATAGAACTAAAATATAAATGTATCTCCCTTCCTATATAAACTAAAGTATATATTGTAATATCCAATATAATTATAAACTTGAAAAGAATAAATCAATGAATATAATAATTAAATAAAAGGGTCTAGAAGAAAGCAAAAGGTATAGACTAGGCTAGCAAGTAGGAAATCATTCAAATCAATTCTAGTAGTAGCCTTCATTGTCTAATGCTCCCAGGATGCTGGAAGACACAGTTCAGTAACTGTCAGACCCCAAGGTAGAAAGCAGGCCACTTCAAATAATGCTGCCTTTTATGCTGTTTTTCCATCCCTCCCCCAGAGCACGGGGATTGGAAGGGATCTCAGGGAATAGTCACAGTCACTGGCCAACTACACACTCAATATGAGAGCAGTCCTCCCACATATTTTGCTTTCTTCCCCCTCCCTCTTCTTACTTTCTGTTTCCCTGCAGGCAAGCCCAGCTTGAGATTTGAAACTTGAAATTTTTTGAAACTTTCAAAACATTTCAACTCCTCTTGTTTTGTTTTGAGGCTATTTTGAGGCTTAGTTTCAGTTCAATTTTGCTGTTTCCAGCTGGAAATGAGTCAAAAAAGCATTGAAACAAAACAACTGGCAACATTTTGCACAGCCCTACTAAACAGTGCCATCTTACCCAAGAATTTCTGTTTCTTCATAAACCTTAAATATCTGACAAACAGCACCAGACTTCTGTGTAGGTGAGAGGCTCTGTTGCCCCCTGTTTTAGCCTGTTATGTGTGATTAGTGTGTCTTGCTCTCTATTGGGTGGAAACAGATGAGGCAGCCCTATGCCTCATCGGCATATATATTTTTGGAGGTTTCCAGGACTTGTGGCTAGAACACCCAGTTTTAGTCACAAGTGGAGGATGAATTAGCATATGGATCCTTTTGGGGGGTATTTGCAATACACCTGCATACTGAGCAGAGCCAGGCTGTAGGATCACCATGGTTTGAAATAGTATTAACTCTGCTAGAGTCCAGCTCAATGAACTATATGATATAAATCATAAACCTTTGGTTCTTGACTAATATCATGCACAGTTTGTACTATATATAAATAGGTACAAAAGCGGTGCTCAAAAATATTCTTATGGAGTACCTGTGCAGCAATCAAGATTGTGGTCAAAGTCAGACCCAAAGCAATTTCCCAATTTTTTATTAGTTTTCCATATCTAGAATCTAATTACTATGGGTTCATCTTATATTCAGGGTCGTCTTGTATTTGAGTAAATATGGTATTAACCTGTTCTCATTTAGGCTCCTGAGAAGATTTTCTAGACTTGATTACAAACCTATTTTAAATTTCTGACTGAAAATTTTATAAAATAAATGTCACATCAAAATCAATGGCTGTTTTATAAGGGTCAAGATAGCATGTCTGCAAAAAGCAGTTGCATTAAAGCTTTTACCATAGAAACCTCTAATCTGCTTCTGAAATCCTTGTTACTCTGCTTTGTCCTCTATTTTTTCACTATATTAAAAAGTCAGTGGTCTTTAAATTGTATTCTTTGGTAGAGTTTGTGTTTTTTTTATTGATGTGCCATAAAACAATAACTGATCTGGCTCCCTGGTCATACAGCTGTGTGAAATTTATAGTTTTTCCTTCAAAGGTGTTTTTGAAAAAGTGCTATTTAAGTCAGATTTGTATGAGTCTTGTGCTCCAGGCTTTTGCTTTCAGTTTGGGATATAAACAGACCAAAAATTTCAAAGTGAAACTCCACAGAGAATTTGTTTCACCTGAGTTAAAACCACATTTAATCTATAGTTGAAATCAAGCTAAATCATCAATACTTTACAGTTTGGACTTAAAACAAACAAAAGAATACATTAACACAAGCTTGTGAAAAATTGGCCTATAAATACTTTAATGGACTAAAGAACCATTCAAACCACTCAACAGCCTTGTATGAGTTTTCAGAGAATGCCATGCCAAGCAAGTAAAATTGGCATGGAAATGTTTATGAAACTTCTTTATGGTCCAGGATGGGACTTCAAATCAGATACTGAGGATTCAAACACATGACATAGTTATACCAATGTAATTTGTTGCTATATCCACTGGGATATTGGGGTGTGTTTTTACACATACACACACATACACAATTTAATTTTTATTCCTCATTGGAGTTAAAATAGGTGGAAAACTTCACGGTTTTCATGGAATGATTTTTTTTCTAGTCAGCAAGGTTTGAGTTCAATTAATCACACTGACTTTCCAGTTGCTTTATTGTTGAAGGGAAGCCTTCAATCCCAAAATTAGGACAAAGGGGGATTATTTTGTTGAATGGGCCCTGGAATTAAGAGAGAACATATCATGCTTGTCTCCTCCCAAGAGAATCACTTTATCGGAAAGCTAACATAAGTTTAACTAGCATTCTGACAAGGGAGTGGGAATGCAAAAACATGTATGGGATGATACGTGTAGTCCAGACTCCAAGATCAATGATTTCTTTCTGTTCAGTTCCTCAGATCCTTCTATTCTCCAGACTCACCAAATTCCCCAGGTGTACTACCACAGATCATTAACAATTTTTATCTGTTCACACTTTGACTGGATATTTTCAAATTTGTTTATCTCACTGAAACTTTTGGAACTAAGACTGAACTATTTCTCCTGTGGACATGGAAGGTGACAATTAGTTGGGATGTATATTTTGGTTGAAGTAACAGTTTTGGAGGGAAGGATTCCTTATCTCCGTCCTTCTCCATCATGAAATGTTGTTTGTCACCATTCTGTTTTTATTTTTACTTTACTTAATAGCCTTTATAGATAAGGCAGCTTTGTTCTTTATGCTTCTATAAGAAAACTAACACAGAACACCTATTATAAGTAGAGGTGCACTGATGCATTGGTCTGATATTGGATTGGCACTAATATAAAGAAAATTTTCTGTCTCAGAAATTGGCCCGATACGCCTGATAATTTGTCTGATAAATGCTCATTCATGTGCACAGCTGCAGCAGAGCACATAGGAAGTGAGGAGGAGAGCCAGCAGCATGGAGATCTGTCTCCAGCTGGTAACTCTGGTGTGGTGGGAGGGGATGAGGGAGGGAAGAGGAGAGGAAAGAGGTGTGGAGGGGGCAGATCAAAGCCCCTGTGGAAGAGGGAGGGTGTGGGGTTGGGGCTGCGGCAGGGGCTGGGGCAGGCACTGTCCAGCCAGAGTGGGGTGGGTGTGAGACAGAGCTGTGTCTTGTCTGGGGGACACAGGAAAGGAGGGGGTGGCTCCCACTGCTGCACGTAGCTCGTCTAGTGCTTGCCTGCTCATGTGGTTGCTTCCACCGCTACTCCCACTGCTTGTTCGGAAGGACATGGGGGGGTGTGCTCCTGGATCTGCCTGGCTGCAAAGATCCCAGTGCAGCCCTGGTCTCAACCAACCCTGCCCCACCCTGCCCCACCTCAAATAGATCTGGGGACACATGCCCCCCCATGCCTTTCCAGACAAGTGGTGGGAGGAGCAGCAGGAGCCACCAGTTGAGCACTGGACAAGCTGTGCACAGAAGTAGGTGCCACCCCCGCTACTTTCCCATGTCCCCTGGCTCTTTCCTGCATTTGCCTTGGTCCTGGCGCCAGCCCCAGCCCCAGCCCCAGCCCCAGGCCCAGCCCCAGTCTGCAGCTGCAGCCCACCCTGTGACACAGACTTGGTGGCACATGTCCCCCCATCCCTCAGACGAGCCACTTGCAGCTCTGTCCTACACCTCTCCCCACCACAGCTAGGCAGCACCTGTCCCAGCCTCATTCCCTTCCTCAATGCAGGGGCCTTGATCTCCCCCACCATGCCCCTTCCCTCCCCTCTCCCCTTACACCATACCAGACTTACCAGCTGGATGCAGCTTTTCAAGCTGAAGAGCTGTGTATCAGAAATTAGATTGGTATTAGCTGATATGCTCCTTAAAAATTGGCTAACGGAATCAGCCTGAAAAATCTCTATTGGTGCAACCCTAATTATAAACTACACTACATCTACTACATTTAGCCACATCAATCATCCCTACTAACATTTTAAGATTAAGCTATGTATAGTTTATTTGGATTATGTGATTTAAGGTCTTCATTTATTATGTTTCCTTTCAGGCCTTGTACTCTGCTTAATTTGATCTCATTACTGGTTTAACTGGACGTGTTGATTACTTCCTTTTCTTTCCTGATGAAGTTAATTGCCACATCTTCAAAAATTCACTCTACAGTCACTAAGAAACAGGCTTTGATGCCTTCTGCTTTAGCCACACTTCTGCAGCTTAACTCAGAATTTCTATTATTTTAGTTATATATTTAAAAGAAAAACATGCACTTCTGATTTTTATGTAAACCAAGATATATGCAAGACTGACGCCTCTAATGTGTTCCTTACATAAATAAATCCAGGATATTAAAAAGTGCTCCCAGGCTTCCAGCCTCCCACCGGGGCAGGCAGCCCAAGCAGAAGGAATAGAAGCCAAGGACTTAAGCCCCCAAATCAAGTAAGAATCTTCCCACCATATTCTCTGCAATTCTTTCTTCCCATTTCCATGATATGTGTTCAGCAGCACCTCCCTGCCCTTCCCATTCCCTCCTCACCCTCTCTACTTATGTCTCTGGGTACAAGAAAGGCAGACTCACCTGTTGCCACTGCTGTCCTAACTTCTTCTGTCCCACTTCAGCTATGACTGTGGGAAGACTTCACAGGGAATGAAAATAATTTTTGGTTTTTATTCAGAAGATTTGGGGATCAACTGTTATCTCACTTAGCATTGTTCCCAGGGAAAAATCGATTAGATGAAATTGTATCTGTTTTATTGCTATCATTCTTTCTATTCTTTTTCTTGTCATTACATGAATATTGCCTAACCTCTGCTTATGTGGGGAAGCAAAGAATCTAAGAACTAATTCAGTGAACAAAGGGTAGCAGCCTGAGAAAATGGGTAGCTTGCTGAAAGCAATGTTTTCTGGGCTATGTAACACAACCCAAAGCCCAGAACTGCTAGGACCACAGGGATTTGAACCCAGAGCAGTGAAGCCAGCAGGCAGAGGCAAAGTCTGCAGCACCACCACTCCCTCCTGGTCCCTCCTATGGGTAGTCAAATGACCAAGTGGAACCTATGGAAACTATGAGCCCCTGAAAAGGTGACCACAAAACCCCTCCTACTTTCTGTGATATACTCTTAGGTGTGCTTCTGGATCTCTGCTTGGCTCATGCCTGATCCCAGCCTTGCCACAGGCCCTGCTTCTGCCTTGTTTGAACCTCCCAGCTTGGATCTTCCATCTACCCTGGCTATAATACCACCTCAGACCTTGGCTTGATGACTTGGACTGCAGTGTGTACATGGTGTGACACCTGTATGGTAACTTAAGTCACTGACTATGGCCTGGTTGATCCTGACAGGCTGCTATACTGGGCAGATTTAGGATTCTGAAAAGCAGGGGTGAGGGGTGCGAATTGTGCTGTGCATGATCACATATTTTTCTCAATCCATATTTTTCACAAAGTAAAAGAACCCATAAGCTTTACTAATATGCTAAGGGCCTAATACATATTATTCTGTTTAATGTATATCTCTTTCAAATTTATAACACAAATGAGCTTTCTTGAGCATCCTGACTGTGCAACCAATGATTCAGTGAAAGTTATTTCCATAATAGAGTTAATTGTTCACTTGAGTTAATGTTTCCATACCTGAGTTGTTATTTTTAGCTAGAAATAAAAATAATTTGCAGGGCTCCTAAACTGGAGTTACATTACCAGGGCCAACTAGCAAACAGCAGAATTGCAGAAGAAAGGATAACTTGACTAGTAGAACACTAAGATCATTTAGAATTTAGAGACGGTGTTTAACACCTGAGGAATAACAGTTCAGGAAAAAAATCAGGTATGTCAAAATAATCCATGAGGTGACTCCATCTTTGCTGCCTGAATAGAAATATTGCTGCCACTGCCAGGCAGTTGGTTTTATACCTTTGGTGAATCAGAAATCAAAGGAGGGTGCAACTGCACCACTGCACCTTCAGCTCTCAGCTTTTCCCCTGGCTGGCATGAACATACATCATAGGATGTCTTTTGATAATACAAGCAGCAGATGCAGCTTACCATTTTCATAACTTGGAATTTAGGGTTACTGGACGCTATATGTGCACCAACCTACAGACTGCCACTATATGACTTGATGATTACCTACTTTCTATTTTGTTCTATGTATTGGATTGTATTGTATAGGAACATCAGACCCATATGACAAAGGAAGAGGTATGATAGGGTGTAGTACTCCCTATCAGTCCAAAAATAAGCCTGATTTCATTTTGAGGCTTGCAAGTCTTGGAGAAATTTAGGAGATATAAATGCCAGTGCATGTGGGTGCACCTACATGTGCAATTAATGTACCTGAAAAAATTCCAGTGCAGTTCATACCAGAGTTTTTTGCTCCTGGGCACAGCATTTACAGTCTACAGTACATTGAGCCAGGGGGCCCAGGGGGTCAGCCTGCAAGCCTGCAGCTGCTCTGTCCTGGCTCAACATGCTGAGGAAGGGCTGTCTGGGCCACAAGGGTGCTACTATCTGGGGCTAACCAGCAGGTAGCACCCATGTTGTAGCACCCGCATGAGCCAGCCAACCCCAGTTACCATCTACATGTGTTTGGTGGTGGAATAAATAACTCTACCATAGGTTAGTACGTGTGTCAGGCAGTTTTATCCTACAGCAGAGTTAATTAGTTTACTCCAGCCTAATAGCACCACATGTATAGACAGTGATGCTTTACTGCAGAGCTAATGAGTCACTTCTTCAGTAAGGCACACATGTAGATGCCCCCAGTTAGTTGCTTTTATGTCTTCCTTTATCACTTCCTTTTTCTCCCTTTGCATCTCCTTCAGTCTTCTCCTTTTTCAATGCCTTCTGTCCTTTCTTCAGGTTTTTTCTTGCTTCCTTCTACCTTTCATGGTGCAACTGACTTGAAGATTAGTACAACAGGGCCTAAGTAGGCTCAAAGTTTCTTCTTGCTTTTATACAAGCACAATGAGCAGTTCCTCAGTACTGACTCCCTCTTTCTGGAAGTAGCAAAGTAGCATCAGGTAGCTGTTACTGCTGACTATGGATGTTGAGGCCTGAAGGAGTGGTATCTTGCAGATGAATAGTAGCTATTTTTAAAAGTATATGTTACTGATCTTTAGTTGGTCAAATAAGGTGCCATTTATGACTTCATGATTTTTACTTTTTCTGGGATCAGGTTTTCAGTACAGATACTGCAGAAGTGAATTGCAGACTCTTTGGCCACCTATACTCATGCCTGATGCCTGCGCCAACACGTTCTAATTAGTGACTTAGTTAATGGAGTCTGCTGGAGTGTTCTAATTAGAACACTCTGGCAGCCTTGTCATCATGTGTATTCAGCATCTCTGCATTTCAAAATGGTAGTGGAGATGTTTGATTAAAGCTTTAACTAAAGTTAAAGCTTGTCAAACTAGCTTTACTTAAAACAGTCCCTCCACTATTTTGAAGTATGGAATGCTGAATATACAAGACACTGCAGGCTTTTAATTTGAATGGCTCCTGACAGCCACACTAATTAAAATCCTTGCCTCCTCCCCCTCAACCCCAGAGCTTGTATAAAAACACCCTTTACTTCATAGAACCTTTGTACTGAAATGTGTTTGTCTTGCATGATTTTTCAAGCAACTTATATTGCACTTTTTGGAAATGTGAACAAACTGGTTACATTCACATTGAAATCATGAGATGGAAAATCAGCATTCCTCCATATGTTATATACAATGATGCCTTTGCTTGAAAATTGTTCCAACTTGTGCTGGGAGTGATCTAGATCTTCTTATGATAGACCATCCTTTGCATGAATCACTTTAAAAAAAATGCTGTACCATACATTGGTCGGTTTGCCTTTTTTTTTCATAGAATGAACAGATTTTTGATTGTGCTTGCTGGTATCCTTCTACCTCCTAACTGACAGCCATATTTGACATGACTGATCTGTTTTCTAAGTACTTCCTCTGTTTTGATAGAGTATGATACTTTTTTGTTGATGTTATAGCAACATCCAAAATTTGGCTTAAAATATAAACTTATTGCAACCTCCATTATAGAATGACCATCTGACCCCTAACACCTGGGCCACATTAAACTATAGAATAAAGCAAATCTATTCAGGATGGTCATGTGATAGATTACTGAGTAAGATCCATACAATTTTGTCTATATAGAACATCTATAAATCTATATTGCCTCTTCCGATTTAATCTTCCTAGATGTTCATTTCTCTTCTTCATTTCCTGTGTTTCTGAGTGTCTCCATCTGATTATATGATTTTTCTTCATTATTTGTTTTAAGGCCCTTATTGGACTACTCCAGTATATGCCAGTTTTGCAAAAAGGAATGACTGCCGTTAGCTTAATACCTGCAGTGTTCAGCTGGCTGTCTACTAAAATGATGTGCGTCCTCTTTTTTTGATCTTTATGATCTAAACAGGCTGCTATAATTCAAGATAATGAACCAGTTATTTTCAACAAGACATCAGTCATGTCACATCTTTTTGTACATTTATAAATAAGCCCCCCTTTCTACTTCTTGTACCACTGTTTACACACATAAATGAATTGCAAGTAATTATGATCAAGAATCCTGTGAACATTTTATTTCTGGGTTCAGAAATTTTAGGTGTTGTGACCAAAGGTTTCAAACCTGGTTATCTAATTCTAGGAACCTAAATTAATATTCTCAGTTCTCATCATTTGATGCAGACACTTATTGGAATTACAAATGCAATATATGTATTTACAGATAGAAATGCTTAAAAATACTCTTAAACAGAAGCAATGCAGGGCTTCAACCTTTTACATACTATTTTGTTAGGAATACTTCTGTAAGATGACTGCTATGTGGAGAACAGCAACAGTTTTCTGTGTTAAAAAAGCAAGCAGGAGGAAAAATGTGCAGAATTTGCACTGAAACCAACTGATGGTCACTGCAGACAACCTTGTTTATAGAGTATATTCATGATATGTGCAATTGCTGCAGCAGAATCAGTTAGCAAAAATGAATGATAATCAAAAAATAGAAATGGAACATAATAGAATTTTTGTGAATTTCACTTCAATTATAGCATTTAGAGGTTTGAAGGGTCAAAGATGGTATTCACCCTCATAATGGAGCTCCTCCTTTCAGCTAGCAATGAACCCAGCATGTAAAAGAAAGTGTCACTCCCAGCAATCGTATCCATTTCAATGGTTTAAAATCTTTTTGGACTCAAGGCATCCCTCATAAAATGCCAGCTCTTAGTTTTCACTTGTTTCTTGACTACAGAAATATAGAGCAATTCTTCTGGTGCAGAGAACCCAGAAAGACTACAAGCCAGAATGTTACATTTTGGATTCCTATTTGAAATCTCTGGGTTTATCTTGTAAATTATGTTTGCATATCTAGCAGGGTTAACATTGCATGGCACCCCACAGCACCCTTGAAAAGATTTCAAGGCACCCTGGGGGTGCATCCATGCAAACACACATGTGCCTTTTGCCCCACCTCAAACCCTTTTGAAGCAGGGCAACAGGCATGTGTGGGAACAAAAAAAAATGTTCCCCATGTTGCAAACCTGATGATAAAAAAAATTATGTATAAAAAATTGGAGCAGGGTGCGGTCCCTGACTGTGCCCTGAGGCAACTGGAGGCTGGGTCCTCCACAGAGATGCTTTGGCTGCCAGAGTGTCTCTATGGTTGGCCCTTGCCCTGGTGCCAGTGAGTAAGGGGTCGAGGGGACTGGACGAGGGGGTAGGAGACCATGGGGGGGGGACTCCC
>NW_017728907.1:1279624-1287421 GCF_001723895.1 Crocodylus porosus | reverse complement strand
GGGCAGCAATTGGGGAGCTGGGGTGGGGCTTGTGGGCCTTGCAAGGGGGGTGGTAGACCCTGTGGGGGCCATTTGGCCCCCATTGGGGGGATGTACCCCTTGTGTGGTGTTTGAACCCCCTTGTTGGGGGGCCGTACCCTTTGTGAGAGTGCCAACCCCCCTGCTGGGGTTGCAAATACCTTGTTTGAGGGTTGAACCTCTGTTTGGGGGTTGAACCCTCTACTGAGGGCCAATACCCCTTGTGAGAGGGCTGGACCCCCTGTTGGGGGGCCAACTCCCCTGTTGGAGGAGCTAAACCCCTTGTGTGGGGGGGCATTGCCCTGCGGGAGTGCAGCAAAACATGTATTCATGAATTCATGAAATGTATTTAGAGTTCACTTTATTATTATGATAAGAGACTTGCTTTAACACTGTAAGATATATCAACAAAACATTGTCCGAGTGATCACTGTCTCTTTCTTGCTCTCTGTCTTTATAGTGGTCTTTTGTTTTACTTGTGGAGGAACATGGATTTAGGGGTATTTTACAGAGTGGCTTTGAGATTTTTTTTATCAGGGATTTTTCAGTTTTCCGATAGGGAACACCAGAATTCCTACTAGGGAGGCCAGTGGCAGGACCCTGGTTGCTCAGAGCTGGCACCTTGGACCCATCTGGCGGTGGCTGACCTGGACAAATGAGGCCAGGAAGACATGCTTTGACAGTTCAAAGCAGGCCACCACACCCGGAACATCTTCCCGGTGATAGCTGCCCAGATGGCTGGGCAAGGGGCACACATGGCAGTAATGCCACACAAAGGCCAACCCTGCAACCGCAGTCCACTGGTGGCCCAGAGGGGCAGATGCCTCTACTAGCTGTGCAGTCCCCATCTGAGTCTGACAGGTGCACAGCATGTCACAGCCAGGCAGCAGCCCCCACTTCCAGACTCCTCTAGTGGGTAGAGGGTGCAGGGCACTCTCACGACTGCTTCAGCCGTTCAGCTGGCACAGGGGGTAGTGTCCCCAGGTACCAATTGTCCTGGCCCCAGAAGCTCCTGAGAGCTAGTAACCCTATGCTACTTGCCAGGGTGGCTTTTTATACTGCTGGGGCCAGGACAGGGTAGCTTTTTATACTACTGGGGACAGCACAGGTGCTCGTGCCAGGTTGTAGCTCCCCCTGGCTGAAGATCCAGGAGGAGCCAGGCAGGGTTATTTTGCCCCAAGTGGCATAATTTGCTCCACAACAAAGTGCATGTCTGAGCACGTGGACTGAAACAAAAAGCCCTGGCTCAAATTTGCACCACTTCTATTTGAGCTGCTGCAAGTGCACATGCTTGCATGTGTGGATGTGCCCTAGGTGCACAATCACAAAAAATTGTGATTTGATCCGAGCTCCATTCAATCCATTACTCCTATGCTCCTACTTTCCCTGCCACATCATTGTAAACACCTACTTTCACCTGTTTTGAGAAAGTAGCACTCACTGGTCATATTATATTATTCCTGTCTAAGTGCACTTTGTAATTGTATAGTTGCTTCTCTTCTTCCTCATCTATGTGAACCTAAAAGGTCCTTAGTCATTCTCACCACTTGCTCTCCCTTCCCTTTTTCTTAAAGAGATATATTTTCTATACTTGTAATTCATTTTAAGAACTCGGAGGTCTTTCTCAATATTCTCTCTTTGACTTCTTCTTGGTTGATTCTTTGTCAATTATTATTCATTTATACTATGGAACACCACTCATAGACCTGGTCAATTCTTTACTAGATGTTACACAAACTAAAAAGCCTTCTTTGTTCAGATTACCTGTTTTGCTACAACTTGCTTTCTTTCCATATCTAGGGTATCGATACAAATGTGCCAGTATCCTTATGTATCACTGTCTCCTCTTTGCTCTTCCTTTTTTATGACAGTCTTTAAATACAAACTCATCAACTACATCCACATGAGCATACATGTTTGTTTCCCTAGGGACAAGAAGCTGTGGCATACCTTGTGCTGCTGCTACTTCTTCCTGGAGAACGCCTGTGCCACACACCCTCTGGCACATGGCAGATTACCCCAGGTGAGGTAGGGGAAGGCTGGGGTCAGCACTGGGATAGCCCCAGAAGCCTTACCTCGGATCCTGGGGGCCTCCTGGGGTTGCAGAAGCAGTGATTCTGTTGCTTGGAGCCTGGCTGGTAACTGGAATGTGGCTCTGGCTGGTCCAGCTCTGGTTTTGGGTGCCATGTGCTGTTCCCGTATGCACTGCCATGCTTTTTTATGTGGGTTTCAAATCACATAAAAAAACCCATGTGCTGCTATATTCAAGATAGGGAGGAAAGTAGATCCAGCAAAAAACAGGCCCATCAACCTGACCTCTATCCTGGGGAAGGGCTTGGAAAATATTATCAAAGAGGCCATTCTTAACAGACTAGCTGACAGCAATATCCTGAGGGATACCCAGCATGGGTTTGCTGTAGGTAGGTCTTGCTTGACCAATCTCATTTCCTTTTATGACCAGGTGACCTGGACAAGGGGGAAGAGATTGATGTCATTTATCTTGACTTTAAAAAAGCCTTCGATCTGGTATCCCATTATCACCTCTTGGCAAAATTGGCTAACTGCAGCCTCGACCTCACCACGATCCACTGGCTGGGGAATTGGCTGAGATAGGACCCAGGTGGTGGTGGTTGATAGAAATCAATTGTCGTGGTGCGTGGTGACCAGTGGGGTCCCTCAAGGCTCTGTCCTAGGATCTGTAATTTTTTAACATCTTCATCAGTGATGTAGACATTGGAGTCAGAAGCACGCCGGCCAAGTTTGCTGATGAGACCAAACTCTGGAGTAAAGCATCAACACCTGAGGACAGGAGGGTGATCCAGGCAGATCTTGACAGGCTCATGAAATTGGCAGATGAGAACCTGATGGTGTTTAACACTGAAAAATGCAAGGTTCTCCACCTTGGGAGGAAAAGCCTGCAGCATCCTTATAGGCTTGGCAGTGCTATGCTGGTTAGTACTACAGATGAAAGGGACTTGGGGGTTATGATTGACCACAAGATGAACATGAGCCTTCAGTGTGATGCTGCGGCTAGTAAAGTGAGCAAAACGCTGGCTTGCATCCATAGATGCTTCTCAAGCAAATCCCGGGATGTCATTCTCCCCTTGTACTCGGTCTTGGTGAGGCCGCAGCTTGAGTACTGTGTCCAGTTTTGGGCTCCACAATTCAAAAAGGATGTGGAGAAGCTTGAAAGGGTGCAGAGGAGTGCCATGAACATGATCAGAGGTCAGGAAAACAGACCTTATGATGGGAGGCTGAGAGCCATGGGGCTCTTTAGCCTGGAAAAGTGCAGGCTCAGGGGCTATCTGGTGGCCACCTATACGTTTATCAGGGGTGTTCATCAGGATGTGGGGGAATGTCTGTTCACTAGAGTTCCCCAAGGGATGACAAGATCAAATAGTCACAAACTCTGCCATGACCAATTCAGGAAGGACATAAGGAAGAACTTCTTTACTGTCCGAGACCCCAAGGTTTGGAATAGATTGCTGCTGGAGGTGGTTGAAGCACCCACTTTGAACACCTTCAAGACATATTTGGATGTTTATCTTGCTGGGATCCTATGATCCATGACGACTCCCTGCCCCTGGGGCAGGGGGCTGGACTCAATGATCCTTCAGGGTCCTTCCAGTGAAAATTAAGAATTTGATTCTGAAAAGGATAAAGTGATTAGTAATCTGTAGATGTACTAAAAGTATCAGCTGTTTATATACCTTTTACTTCCCTTTATTAAATATAATGCTGATTCTTACAAATTACACCCTTTGAGTGTCTATATTTGGAACATCTTAATACATCTGTGAATACATCTGTGAATCATCAAAAAAGACAAGGATGTGGGGAGAGGGAAAGGTTTCCAACCTCATTGGGAAGAGCTAACAACCTAGGAAAGCAGTAAAATACAACAGAAGCTAAAGGATATATTTTTTTTTCTTCTCTGCCTCTTACAGCTGCCTGAATATTCTATAACATTCATAAAACTATTCATCTTGGAAAGTACCTTTTTCTTTCTCATGCACAGACTCTACAAAACATATCTTCCATGTTCATGCTTACTACAAGAACTTTTACAAAATTAGTATCATAGAGAATCATAGAGAAGGGTGGCTAGAAGGGGTCTCCAGATCCAATCCCCTGTCTGAGGCAGAATCAACACTATCCAAACCATACTATACAACTCCATTGTCTAATCTATTAGCACTGTCAACTTTGACAGAATCACAAGACATGACACCTGGTCTGGGGACAGGCATTCAAAAAAGCCGGAACCTGAATTGATTCAGTCTTTACAGGTTAGTCTAACCTGTCTAGGTTGAACCAATCTGAAATCACACAAACATTCCCTCTGGGCTGAAGAAATGCAAGCACATGCCTGCAGTGACTCAGGCTAGAAGCTGGAGGGTGCTAGATCAGTGTTCCCTTTCCTTCCATAGTACAGAGGCCAGGCCCCAGCAGGACACTCTAGTTAGGAAGGGGTGTAAACCCCCACCCTTGCCTGCACCATCCCAGGCTTTTTCCTGCTCACTGCTCAAGGGGCAGGAGTGTTGCCAGCCCCCAGCCCCAGGCTAGCACTCTGAGGCAAAGTGGGGGTGGGTGGCGGAGGTGCAGTTCATGCATCTGTTGATGATATGGGGCTTTTCAGTCTGCCTTTCCCTGCTTCTTCATACTGTCTGTAACAAAACTGACAGGTGAGGGAGCCAGGAAGGAGCTGATAACAGTGTTTATCAGCCCATCAACAAAATGAAGGAGTGGGGCAGAGTGGGGTCGATTCCCTGCAAGCTGCAGAGAGAGAAGCAGCTGAGAGTTCTGGCAGACAAGTGTGACAAGTGTTGTGGAACTTGCTGGAGAAATGCTGCAGGTGTGACCCTGACAAGGAAGCAGGTGGAGGCCTGCACACACAAGGCTTCTGATAATCTCTGGAGTGGAGTGGCAGCTGAGAATCTGGGGGAGAAGCCAGAAGAATTGCTGTTTTCTGGTTAGAGCTTTGCTGCACAGATCCCATTGGGACTGTGAATGCTCATGAGTAAGCTGGGGCAGGCCTGTACAGAGCAGTGACTGGACTAACTGATTTCTTTTTGTTGTGATTGGGACATGAGATCCTGACCCCTGGTGAAGGGGACATGGACTGAGTCTGACAAAGAGACTGAGGGCAGTTGGGTTTTGCTTTTCTTTTTTTTTTGTTTTTGGATATGTGAGAGCAGGCCAAGGTCAGCCCTGGAAGGGTGTGTGCCTAACCAAAGTTGATGGTCACCCTGGTGGCTGAAGGCAGACTAAAGACCAACAGGCAGCATTAAGATCTGGCTGCAAAGAACTACAAGTGACATCTGGAGAGGCTAGGGTAGGGTAAAGGAGAGGTTTGAGCCCCACAAAAGTAAACAGGGATTGAGACTGGGTAGGATCACCTTGGGCATTGCCTCCTAGCACTATAATATCATTAAAGTCATGGCAGGAAAGAAACATAAGACCAACTTTCTGCAGACCTGGTGATCAGAAGCTGAGGCTCACCATGTCACCACCTGTAGGAAAACGAGCTCAGGGCAGTGGCAGCAAGTCCTACAACACCTACAGTTGTCACACCTAGTGAAATTGGAGACACACACAAACACTTCTCAATATTAGCTAGCATACCACATGCCTAGGGTCTGTGGAGCTGGGGTCCATGCTGTGGGAGATGGGAGGAAGGGAGGAAGGGGGGAAATCCCTGCTTGAGCAGTGAGCGGTGAGGGAAGCCATACAGACCCTGCTGTACCTGCAGCCTCCCCAGGAGCTCTGGCTAGGGAGTAGAGGGGTGGGGCTAGCCTGTTCACTGGAGCAGAGAACCCAGATCAGGGCTGCAAAAGCATATTGGATGCCAGGGGACTCTGGTTTAACTTACACCAGGATTGGATCTGGGACATAAATCAGTTTGACCCAAATCAGTTAAGTCTCATACTACATTCAACCAAGTTTATCTTAAACCATTTTTAGCCATTTAAAACTGATTTGTGTGCGCTGAACTTATGTTCTGTTACAGGTTTAAACCAGTTTCTGATCACTTAAATCAGTTTATGTGTAATGTCTGTCTCTAGCCCTAGTTTGCCATAGGTAAAGCAGGGAAACCTCAATATCCTGTTGCTGCAAAGGTTGTTAATAAATGCCTGAGATTTCCAAGAGAGAGGGCCGTGTTTTCACTACAGAGAAAGATAAAAACTCCCAGACCATAGCAATCAGATTATGAGATAAAATTCCCTCCTGACCCCAAATATGGTGATCAGTCTTTCACTTCTTTTACTTTGAAATAGGATTAGTTATTTTTTTTGAATTTTTGTTCAACAAATAACTGAGCTCCACTTCAGAAGATCAAGGCGCTTTATAGAGTAGGAAGCCAAGATTTGGACTTATGGGACAATTATTTATTTGCTAACAGCATTATAGTCCTATCAAATATTTTCCAAGCAGGAGCTCAGTGTGTTTTCCCTTGCTTGTCAAGGATTTGCTAAAGAAAAGTAATACTTACATATATGCCATAGGCTGCTGATGAATGTTTTACTTTCCAACTCAGTACATATAATACTCCAAAGAAGTTATTAAATCCAGAGGTGTAGCAGGGCAGCCACAACACATGAACCTCCTGCTGTGTGTTAATGTAATGCCTGCTGCTTTTGTGCCTCCTTCCCACAAAGGCAGTGCCCAGGCCTGCTTCCCTGGTTCCTCCCTCCTCTCCCTCCCTCCTTTTGCCACCCCAGTTACATTACTCTTTGAATTGGCATCTTTAACTGCTGTGCTGAATGTGTATTTTAAATCAGTAACTATTTGCATATACTGGCTGTTACATGCCTACATTAGTCAAGCAACTTGATTGAGTGGATTAAGTGTCTTAAATATAGAGGATAGCAGACACAGTGTATTTCAAAAAAATATTTCTTCTCTGCTCTGGGGGAAGTTGTTTCTGTCATGAGTTGGTTAAGGAAAACCTAAGGCTGTTGAAGTGATGGATGTTTGGCTAGAATGCTTCAAAACCACCCTGTGTTACTTAGCTGCAGTTATGTGAAATAATAAATATGAATAAATGGTCACTCCTGTGGCTGCTCTTTAGACAGGTGGGAATCTTTTTTTTTTATGACAAGTAAAAGATTATTGTCTAGAGTGTATAACACAAAGTTTCCAAAGCTGCCTTTTACATCTTACTCAGCCTTTGCAGGCCTCACTGTAGTGATTGTGAATTATGACAGTGCTTTCATTAGCTGCTCACTAGAGGCCTCTTGCCTTGTGGTTGAGTTTCATTGACAAGAGATGTTAGTCTTCACACATTTATAACCCTGCTTTAGTCCTTGTCATGAGCACCATTTATGCCATTTGAGGAAAAGAATAATAATAAAAAAAGATTTAACTAGGTAATGATTTGCTATAAAAACAATAAAACCTTATTCCCAGAAAGGCTGACTGCACCATGCTTACAGAAAACATAGTGTTTTTGTAGAATAAAAAGTACATTCACGCATTGGAAAATGATGGAGTATTGCCAGTTATTAACTCCTCTTGCTCTTGGTTGTGTCATCTCCATGCTTAACTTAGTCTTGAATTGCAAAGATAGCAAACTTAAAAATATATAACAAGACTTAGTTGAGAAAAGGGCCTCAATTTTATAGTCTGAAATAAGTAAAGGAAAAGTAGATGTACAAACTTTTCTGTGAAAATGTTCTGGTATCATAGATTTCATAGAATTCATAGACATTAGGGCTGGAAGGGACCTCGGAAGATCATCGAGTCCAGCCCCCTGCCCAAAGGGCAGGAAGTCAGCTG
>NW_017728907.1:1220636-1278644 GCF_001723895.1 Crocodylus porosus | reverse complement strand
AAGGCTTTTTTGAAGTCAAGATATATGACATCAATCTCTTCTCCCTTGTCCAGGTGATAGGTCGCCTGGTCATAAAAGGAAATGAGATTGGTCAAGCAAGACCTACCCGCAACAAACCCATGCTGGCTATCTCTCAGGATGTTGGCATCAGGCAGTCCATTAAGGATGGCCTCTTTAATAAACTTTTCTAAGATCTTCCCTGAGATAGAAGTCAGGCTCCTGGACTGTAGTTTTCCAGATCCACTTTCCTCCCTTTCTTGAAGATAGGCACCATATTGGCCTTCTTCCAGTCTTCAGGCACTACTCCAGAGTGCCAGGAGGTCTCAAAGTTCTGTGCCAGAGGCTGGGCTATGATGCTTGACAGTTCCTTGAGTACCCTGGGGTGTAGATTGTCAGGGCCAGCTGACTTGAAGGTATCCAACCTCTCACGGTGTTCCTTTATGAGGTCAGCATTGATGGAGGGCAGGGGATCTCCCTCACCCGGACTTGCTTGTCCAATAGCGGGCATGGGCATCCCATGGGACTGATGAAAGACAGATGCTAAGTACCCATTTAATAGGTTGGCTTTTTCCTGGGCGTCAGTTGTCAGATATCCCACCTGGTTCAGCAGGGGTCCAGTGTTGCCCTTGCTTTTCCTCCCGCTCCCTGAAAAAGGACTTCTTATTGTCCTTGATGCTCAAAGCTAGTTAGAGTTCAGTTGCAGCCTTGACTTTCCTGATTCTAGTTTTCATCAGTATTGAAGCAAGATTTTGCAACACTTTGATTTCATGGGCATGGGAAAGATGCCCGTGGACAGAATTGGTACCCACTGAAATCAATGTAAATGGTTCCATTCATTTGAGAGGTCCTTGGACTAGACTCTCTGAGATGGATTTGCAACATGCCAGTTTTATACAGTCATAAGTCTGTTTATAGAAGGCTAATTAAATCTCAATCATACAGAAAGAATTTCTTCTCTCTGGAAATACTGATTTAATACAGACTCCTTAATTTCCAGAAGTACCTCTTTCCTGAGGTGTCTATACTTAGAATCATGTTAAAAAAAGAATTCCATGCATCTTCCAATAGTTAGACTCAGTTTGGTGCCACTCTGAGGTTTTTACTATTCTTCCTGAGTGTCATATAGTGTATGTAATGCAGGATGCACCAATTATAAATACGTGTTTTCTATGTTTTGTTTTCCATCACAACTTTAAAGCTCTTTGATTTCTAGTAGTATTGTCTCATGTATGCATTTCTTCCTTGAAGTATATTTCAAGTCAAGTTGCAAATTTAATAATAATTTCACTTCATGCTGGGCACATCTACACATGCCCCAGACTGAGCAGTTTGTGCTGCACAGTCATTTAGTATAGTACTTGTTTTAACACTTGTTAAACAAGTACTAAACAAGTTAAACAAGTACTAAACTTGTTAAAACAAGTACTAAATGCCTGTGCAGTCCCCACTGATACTATTAATTCCTGTGAGCACACGGGTCATTTTCAACCCTACTGCGTAGTATCAATGATTAGTATCATTGGTACTGCACAGTAGCCATAGCATCACGGTTAGTGCCCACAGACATCATATAGACACACCCAGAATTTCTGTTTTAATGATAAATAATTTTGTTTTGTTGCTCAGTTTACTTTTACAATAAACTGTGATATGTTCTAACTTATCTTCCACTCATACAATTCTTGTTTCATTTGATAGTGTCTGAAAAGCAAATGTGGAACTATTTTATACGTGACATTAGAGGAGCATATTTGCTATTTATCTTCCTGGCCTGGTATCCTTAGAGGAATGTACCTGTGTACATATGAAAGAGAAATGATGGCCCTAAGTAGGATTTAGTTCTTTAAACATTTATCCATAGCTCACATATAAAGCCAGGGCCACACATTTTAAACAAGCTATTAAGCTAGCCACCTATCATCTCTAGCATTTCCATGCTGTTACTTTCCACTTTTCAGATATGTTTATAACCCTTTCTCATCCATTGTCATTTTTGCCACATTTTACACTCAAATGTTATGAAGATGGTTTGGAGAATTTTAGTTTTTTAATAATGACATTCAATCTGTATAAATTAAGTGAAACAAATCCAATATTCATTTTATATGAGCCACAATTTACTTTTCCAAATATTCATTTTACCTTCTCAAATCTAACCAAACAAATGTTTTTGTTTTTGTTTCTATCCAACCACCTTGGGATTTTTTCTGAAAAATCTTAAACTCTTAAAAAGCCTTCTTCAGAGAGCAGTCCTATTGATATCTGTTATGCTGTATTGTGCAATAATCATTGTCAAAGCTGCATCTGAAGTTAAACTGATCTTAGAAAGTAAGAGCAAAATCCATTTTGATATGAAAACTGGTAATCTTGATATAAACATTACACAATTGCTTATTTTATAATAAAATATTTCAATATTTCCTTATATTTCACAAATGAGTGACTGATTTTTTCATATAGCTATTTTGAACAGCTTTTCTCTATAACTTGCAGGCACATTCAGGATTTTCCCTGGTTTTAAAGAATGACAGCAAAAGCACCTTTATCTGACATTTAGGATGATTAAATTTTGAAAAATCACTTGGCATATTCAGCATGACTCCACAGGGTACTCTTGCTTTATAAGGCAATGGATCATGTTAGCTTAACTTATATTTAAGATTTGCTGGCCTGATATTATTGTGTTAGGCAGTATTGCTGAAATGGAAACATAAAATTTTGCTGCCATGAGATCAAGTCTATGCCTGCCCCACACTATAAATTAGTTCCATAAAGCTTTAAAATGCAATATTTGTTCTATCCCAACTGGTATTGTGAACCAGAAAACTCTGCTTAAATGTATAAAATTAAACCTGCACTCGGTCAAAACACGTATTTCTTCTTTGTTGTTTTATATTCTGGGGAGATGAATTACTATGCTAAAAAAGAAAAGGTGCCTCATTGTTTAAATATATTTGCAAAATATGTAGAATTCTTTTGTAGAAAAATTGTTTCCTACTCTTTGACCCATGAAGATGATATAGCAGTATGTTTTCAAAGATCAGCTATTTTGATTTGGATTCCTTAGTCATTATTCTGAAACTGCGTACTAACAGGAATGGGTACAAAGTAAAACACTCGATAGGGATAAGTGAATTCTGGGATATTAAAAATCCTGATGTAGGTCTTGATCTGAAATCTGTATATTCACTGAGTTGTAAATGGTAGCTTATCACTATGTCCTTGTCCCCCACACGGCCCAAACAGGCAGTACTATGTATAGTGTAAAAAAAGTTGGACAGTCCCTGGAAAGGAAGCCACATTGTAAAGCATACTATGGCTGCATGCATCTCTGGCCCCATGTAGACATTTATTTTTTCCTGGGAAAGTCTCTGCTTTCTCAGGAGAAACCACAAGGGTACAGATGGACAGGCTTCTTCCTAGAGTAAAAATGGCTACTCCAGGATTAAAATAACCTGGGAACAATGAGGGTAAAGCTACTACCAGGCAAGTTTCTCCTCGGAGAGTGAATGTCTCTATGTGCCAATAGCTTCTCTTAGGAGAGAACATAGACCTCCGGCTCCTCCCTCCCCCCCCCCCAAGGGAGACAGTATGTTTCTTGCTGGATACTGTTACTCCACCAAGGAACAGAACATATCCCCTTCACAATCCCCACATTGCAATACAGGGAAACAGAAGCTGATTATGACCAGTCTGGGGCAGACAATCAGGGCTGCCCTATGCGCTGCTGCCATCTTTCACTAGGTAGACTAAGGGAACCTGCAGAGTACACTGAGATGTGTGCACAGGACTCCCTGTCCCCTCCCCAGCTGCACAGTATAACACTTTAAGTTCTAAACTCTTCAGGGCCTTAGCAATCAAATGTCTGTACATTAAGGCCTGGGTAAGCTTTTTCTACCAGGAAAGCCAACCTGGGAACTTATTTGCATGTGTGTACTCATCACACCACCTGATGTCAGAAGTGGGCCTGATCCCTCTCTCTAGAAAAAAAACAAGAAAAGAAAAACAAGGAGAAAAAGAGAAAGAGGAGCCTCAGGCTGCCAGAGTGCTGACATAGTCAGGAAGAGACTTTGTGCATTGCAGCAAAGAGGAGAAATTTGACTGTGGAAATGTAGGCAGTTGGCTTCATTAGATCAGAAATTTTGAGCAGTTCTAGACAGTTTCAGGTTTATCAGAACCCCCCGCCCCAAACCGCTGGAATACTGGGTAAATGCCTGCATCCTTGCCATGAAAGAGACTGCAGATGATGTTCTCACCAAGGAAGAAAAGAAAGTCTATAAAAAAGGTGAAAGAAGCTTTTGATTCCCATTTCATATGGAACAGACATGTCAATATGAAAGGGCCAAATTTAGTTTTAGGTATATATATTTGTTGGTGGGTACAGCAGTATAAAGGTTTATAGTGTATTGTTAATAATTTATAAGGTGTTGTGATCTAATCTTATTCTTTGTACAGAAAGGGAGACATAGGGGGATTACAGAGTCCTGGTTCTCTACACTCAGTAGACAGCCTGTACTAGAGAGACTGTAAGAAAAGTTGGACAGTCCCTGGTGGGAGAAACAGATTACAACCAACACTATTGCTCCATGTACCTCTGTTTCTCACACCAAAGTAACTTTTAGAAACTTTTCTATTTCCCTTATCTTTAAGCAGTAGTATGCTGAAAGCTGTACTGAATTTACTAGAGTAACCTAAAAGCTTCTCTGAATTGTACATTTTTTTAGATTCTATTGTACTGGCTGTGGATTGGCTAGACACTATCTGTTGTATTCACTGGCATGTGTCTTCCCACCCTGTGAGAGCTGGGAGCAGGTAGCAGAAAATCAGCCTGAAAAGTTCCCATGGATGGTAGGAATCAATGCTGGCTTGAAGCAGCTTAAAGCTTAAACTCTCCATTGTATTTTTTTCCACAGTGGGGATACACTGGATGATTTGCTCTGAAATAGTTTCTATGAGTTACAATCACATTGCAGGCTCTCAAAAAAGATTATTTTCTCCTTTATTTAGGGAGATAGTCTGATGTTTGGAACTGTGAACTGAACATTTCCATTTGTCATAGGTAGGAGGTCTTCTGACAATAAATCAATAGTCCTTTTTATTGGAAAAAATATACACTTTAAAATAAATTTGTAAATAGAATAGTGAAAACAAGCTAATGAAATTGTTATTGTCTGATTGTCTGCATTCTGGCCAGGACACAGGTACAATGAAAAAGTAAGCCAAATGAGAAAATTCTGACACTACCATTTTGAATTTTGGCTATATTTCTTTTTCTTTGCATGTATACATTACTACTGTATTTTAAGATAAATGAGCTATATAGTCAGTAAGGCCCTTGATACTGTTTACACTTAAGGCATGTTTAACCAGTAAATCACATCTTAAGTTTTGACATGGCCACACATTCAGTTAATTAATGAAGAGATACAATGAGGAATAAGCCACAAAGCTGTTACACAAAAAATGTGTAATAACTTTGTTCCTGGTTCCTATTGTGCCATTATTTGTAGGCTCCCAGCTGGAGGAGCACAAGCTGCACCCCTGCTGCTGGGAGTCCTGATCAGTTGATGAGGATCCTGTCTGCAGGAGCTTGCTACTTGCTAGTGTAAGAGGAGCCTGGGATCATGATCTCAAGCTCCCTCTGCACCAGCAATAAGGCGTGTTGGGATCGTATTCATGATTCCACAATCACACCTCCTGCCATGCACATGTGATCAGATCAGATCAGATCACACCTTTTCCTGCACATCTGGCAGAGGACTAAGATATATTAATACTATGCTTTTAAGAATTGCCTGCCTATCTATGTGAAAATGTCAGTCAAGAGTGTAGTTGCTTATTCCCAGCTTCATCTTCGGTCCACTTCCACTCCCAAGCCGTTCAGTCACTGCTTGCACTTGGGATGACAGGCCATTTTGTTTTAGGGCTCTGTACCCACATTAGCTTGCCTCAGGGGTTGTGAAGGCATCTTACAGTTATGGGCCCCTGCCCCATTACTGAAGCATTCTCCATTTTAAAATCATAGGCATACTTTTCAAGCAGTCTCATTCACTACAATAATTCAGAGCAAAATATTAAAGTTCTACAAGTTTAAATGTAGGGTTCTATTACATTGAATGCTATATGGAATGTCTAAAATCACTTTCCTATTGAGTTATCATCTTCTTATGTTTGAAAACATTGCCACAGACAAATGTAAGTTCTAGTATTGTCAAATTTAGTGTTTAAAAAAAGAGGGTTTTTAAATTTGTTTCTTTTTTTTCCTTGCTGCTTTAGTTTTTTAATCCTTAGGGTAAAAAGGTCACATTTTCTTGGCAACCATGGGTGCTAAAAAGAATTTGGTTTTCATTTATTTCTAGAAATTACATGCCTCTAGGTCTTAAGGACATCAAATATTATGCCTTCAGGACATCAAATATCATAAGATTTTTGATAAATTCATGAGACTTGGCAATACTGACCTTGCAAAATTCATTTAGAGGTACAGGTCTCCAAATATATTCTGTGACTTCTTTGCTTCAAACAGGTAGTTATTCAGATTGGGTATTATTCAGCATTGTCCAAAGAAATAAATGTATTTTGGGACTTATTTCAATAGCTGCACCACTTAGTAGATATATTACACAAGCCAAGAGTTTATCTGATATAGAAGAGATATTTTTAATCTCAATCTATAATTTTTAGATTTTTATCTCAATATAAAAACCGGCTGCTTGTAGGCCAATGACAATTTATTCTTTGTTACTCTGTGGAAGGGTAGTCTTAGTCCATATTACTTTGCCAATGTCTGTGTATGGTTTCAGTCAACACTATGTGAAATTGGTTGATATTGCTTTAGCATTTGGCAAGCACCATGATCAGGGATCCTGATTTTCTCAGATAACCGCCCCCCCCAACACAGTCTATATGTGAATTAAAATACCCTTATTCATACATTATGGCATAACAGCCTGGCCCTAAATACTTTGTATTACTGTTGTTGTCTGTTTTTCAAGGGCTGATAATGGTTTTAGAATCCACAGGCTCACAGAATAAGTGAAATACCTTACCTTGACCAAACACTTTTAAAACATTGTAGACACATGTCAGAAAAATAAGTATTGCCTGATGGTTACTAGTAGGTAGGACATTTTTCAATCCTTAATTGTGATGAAAAATTGAAATCCCAACAAAGTTAGCAAACAGAAAATAAAAAAGAAGAAAAAAGATAAAATTAACTTTAAATTAGTGAAACATTTAAAAGGAACCTAAATCCATAACTTCTCAAGCAGGCCTGTTTATAAAAACTGAGAAATAGGAAATAGAAGGTCTGGATTCTATTCTTGGCTTTATCACTAACTCAGTATAGGTCCTTTGAGCAGGTTAATTATGTTTGTATGTCTATTGATCTATTTTTAAGAACGCAATAATAGAACTATATTTGTATATAGTAGTGTTCATGAAGTGCTTTCAAACCCTTGGGTCACTAAAATAATATGGCATGAATGAGTGAAATCTGTGCCCGTGGTGCCGCCTAAGGTGAGGGGCACCAGAATGATGGAGAGAAATGAGCAGTCGCTTATCCCAGGATTACTGCCTACCTCACTCTACTTGCAGGAAACAGCAGGTGCAAGCATATCACAAAGCACAAGGCATTTGGGAATCATGGTTTTGTAGTGAAGCAGTGGAGTTCCATGATGTTGTGGGAGAAAACGTTGACCACATTTTTTGCTGCTGAAATCACAATTTTTCCTATATGGGCTTTTGTGGCAAATAAATAAATAAATAAATAATGGGATGAAAGTTTCCCTCTAGCAGCAAACTGCGCTGCCATTCTAGAGAACTACAGTTCCCAAAATACTTTGCTTACATGAGGCTATACTCTAGGCTTGCAGCCCTTCCTGTGTTTGCAAAACAGAAGTTAGGAGAAGGAAGGAAGAGAGAGGAAAGGGAGAGGACTGGTCTGGGTGCATGTTTTCCATGTTATGCCTCTCTCTTGGATAAAGATGTGTTATTTGGAACTTCCATTAACATTTGACATAGATGCAGCTAGAGCTCTTTATGAATAAAATTCCTTCACACACATTTGATTAATTTCTTCTGTTGGATAGACAAGAGAAACCTGCTAAAATACACCTTCCCAATCTTCTGTTGTTCTTCTTTTACATTCTTTATGTCAACAGTCTGGTATTGAACACTGGGGTTTGCAGGCATGTACCTTCATCTGGTGAAAATGCTTTGAAAGTGTGTTCCATCTTTGTCGGTATTTGGACTGCTGGAGGAAAAATAAAACAGCCAACTCTTTTAAAGCTAGTGAATAGTCACATTATTCCTTAGAAAATAAAGCAGCATATGTATGGTAGGAGCTCAATCAGAGATGGTTGGTGACTTAGAAATAAGAGGCTTCTGGTGTTTTGTTTTTACATCAGATGCTTTTGTTGAGTGTATGATCAACTACTATCTGCTTTGGAACATACTCATTATATGTACTATGGCACTAGAAGTGACAGTACAGCTGGTTGCCACATCAAGTTAAATCCTAAGGAAAAAAATGTGCATCCCTCAGGATGAACAACAATTGACAGGTACCTAGATTTTGTTTTTCCACTTCTTCAATCAGCTTCTTTTGTTAAATCTATTATTTTAAATTTTAAAGTTTAAAGAATATAGCAGGTTTTTTGGTTAAAAAAGAAAACAAATTGTGTTCTTTTAAGAAAAATACAATTCTCAGGTTTGTTTCATATCTACTGATTTGTCAAATAATCCAGGAGTCAATGTATTTGACTGTTTCTTTAAGGAATAAAAATTCTCTGGCTTCTCTGATAAATGTTTGAAGTAGCCTAGAATCAATACTGTGATGCTGTCTTTCTAGAACAAAAGGCTAGCTTGCATCCTCAATGTTGTGCAAAGCTTCTTTTCAACAATCCTTTTCATCTCTTTTCAACATCCTGGTCATATGACTACTCTGGAAAGTCTTGCTGCAGCAGTGCTATATATCTGAGCATAGCATACTATTATGCTGATTCCTTATCTAGGCTTCACCTCATGAATAATACAGACCTTCTGATAAGGAAAACAGCATGGGTAGAGAGTTGTTTCCACTTCTATCAACTTTTCACCCTGATTTTTGGATGGAGAAGTGGGGAACCTGTTAGACATTTTTAAATATATGGGCAGCTGGGTATAAATTATGGGACTTTTAGTTTGTTCTTTCTTTTAAGCAAAATAACTATGACAAACATTCATCCTAATTGATGGGTTTACTTTTTAGAGCCTATTTTTCTAAGTGAAAATGGATAGAAACATAGTTCAAATTCCAAAACTGTCTTTAGCTTTGATATTTTAAGAGCCTCGGTCTTCAGAGATGCTGACACAGTGTGTTGAAGCTGTATGTTCTTCTTTGGCTTCAATTATACTAAGAGTACAAAAACCATTTGCTAAAATATATACCATATATAATCAGTTCTTTATAATAGTTTGTAATGCCTTCTGGCAGTAGACTTTGAACCATTGACTACACATACTACAAATACCTTTAACATTTTTTCAATGTATTCATTATTTACAAACAACATATGAACTATTTAATCTATGGTATGACTTTGTGCTATTATAAATTGTTAGTGTAAATCAAATATTTATTTAAAGCAAATATATGCTGTGGAGGCTTTTTTTCAAATCGAAGTGTGCTTTGAGCAATTTTTATATTCATATCTACAGTGTTATTTTTCCTTTTATTCTGTTTTTGTAGCTATTAAAAAAGCATCAAATTGATCTTCCAGTCCTATTGATGGACTTAAAAAAAAAATCAATAATTAGAGTGCTTTCCTCCATTCATTTTGTTACCGTACCCATATAATTAAAAAAAATATTTCAAGAAGATCAATTGCATGTCATTTTCAAACTTTTTAATATAATCATCAGTTATTTGTCCATGAGTCAGGCTACACATAAGTGCTATATCTGATTTGCTCCATTACTAGAAGTGGGAAATGTTATGTCTCTTCAGGGGTGGAACTTTCTCGCTGAGTTGGAATATCTACAAGTCCAAGTCATACAAAATTAAGATATGTTATTACCTATTTTGGAGCAATATTTGGATTCTCCTCATTTTTAGTGGTATTTAAGATAGATTCTCTAGTATCTTGGAATTCTGAAATTATTCTACGTTCACTGCACCAAACTGCATGTCTGAACCAGTTTAATAAAGGGTTTCTATTTGTTAGCTAATAAAATAGGTAAAAGCAAATTAGTAGAAAAAAAAAGAATAAATAGGGTAAGGCATCTTTAATACCCAGAAAGGCATTTTTAAAATATCATGCCTCAAACAACATATTTGCATATGCTATATTAACAAATTCTCTTCAATACTATAATGAAAATTATTACAGTCTTTAATGTATTTTTTTGCTATAGCTATTTTTTTCTGGTAGAATGTTCAGTTTTAGACATCATGTTTTAAGAAAGATATGAAAATACAAAAATAATTGTCAACTGATATTATGCCAGAATTAGAGAAAAATAAAGGAAGACTGAGAGTAATATGGTTATATGAAGGAAAAATAATAGGAGGCTTGGGTTGGGGGGTGAACAGGATAAGTCTTATGAAACTATCATTTAATGCCTCTAAGGTAAAATATAAAAGAAGGAAGATTATTCAGAGTTTCAGTAAATAGCAAGTAATGAAAGAGAAGTTTTTAGGTTGGACATATTAAACAATTTCTTAGTAAAGAGAAACAAGCAACAAAATAAATGTCAAAGCCGGCTAATCAGGCATTAATGTCTTTGTTATCTATGATTCCAATGAGCTCTTCCTGTCAATTTTAAGTTTTTCCTTTGGTATCCACCAGGCACTAAAATTTTCCTCCAGTGAAATCAGTTCGGATAGTGTGACATTAACTCTAGCTGGACAGAGCCAATATTTGAGACTGTGCACAAGTGGTTCCAAAATAGGTATAAATAACTGAAAAATATCTAAGAAAGTACGGAATCAGGTCCATGGTATTGTTTTTGCAGCATCTCTGTTTAAATCTAAAATTTTATCTTTGCAGCAGGGAAAGAAACCCTTCTATTAGAGGTTACAGATTGTATAGATGCTGACCCGTTTCGATAAAGCTACCCCTTTTGTAAAGAATATTTCAGCTTGCGGCTTCTTCTCCTAGAATGATTATCTTCTGCTCTCTGTCAAGGGAAATACTAAGAAATATTCCAAATTTACTGCTGCCATCTTTCCAGCTACAAAACAACGTGCCCCTCCCTATATTATCTTTATTATCCTCAAACCTCTTGTGCCTAAATCTCTAGTGATACACTAGTGGGAACAAGGTTATAAGAATTGTTGTGTTGCTGACAGTGAAATCCCAATATGATCGACTACTTTTTTAAGTTTTTGAAAAAGACGACTTTTAAGAGAATAAAACATGAATTCTTCAAAGAACAAAGAAAGTTGGTCAGGATCATTTTTAAGCCTTAGGAAAATTACAGACTGAAATGGAGTAACATTGGATGGGCACATAGAAGGACTTTTAAAAAGAAAACAAAACCCAATATACTAAATAAACACGGAGGGAAAATGTGTTCAGTATAACCTTCATTATAGCACTTAAAAAAGACTGTCTTCATGGTAAGACAAGGTTCTTTGGGTAAATCTGATATCTTTTGTTAGACCAACATAAAAAGATATCAAATTTACCCAAAGAATCTTGTCTGCCTATGTCCTTAGATCAGTACAGCTACAACCTGCACCCCTGTCCTCATGGTAAAACATTTAAAACTCTTAATAGTACCCTAACAACTTTTTGTGGGAAGAAGAAATGTGAGCAGTTTTCCCTAATTCTAAGAAGTAAAATTATAGGCTCTGTTCCAAAACTGGTGAGTAAGACTGCTGGAACAATCATGATGCAAAAATTTTGACGTAAAGTTAAGTCCTTAATTTAGACGTAATGTTAAGTCTTTACCTTCCATTACACCTGAATTTACATAGGTACATGGTGCCTGGATTTGTCCAAGAGGTTATCCTCAGTAAAAACTGAGTTGGCTGACAGGCCATTTGATAACAAAGAATAGAAATTGGATTTAGGAATCTCCTACTTCATCAAGCCTTAGCAACTCTTATTTTCATAGGAGTGAAGTTAAATTTTCCTTTCTTTATTCTGTGCATTGTCAGCATAGTCTGGGACTGGAACTGTAGCCAATAACGCATTCTGGATTCTTGTTAAGATCATGTTTATGTTACAATCAAAAAATTGCCCAGTGTAACTATAATCAGACAGTGATAAAGAATCACAGATTTGCCTTCCTCTAATGCTGAAAAAGTACTTGTGAGTAAGGCTGCTGGCACATATTCTGTGAAAGGGGTGATGGGATTTGATCCACTATCCCAACAATCACGCCTCCTGCCATGCCATGCATGCATGGTAGGAGGCACAATTGTGGGATGGGGAGATCAGATCCCAAATGCACCCTACTGCCAGTGTAGGGGAAACCTGGAATCATGATCCTGGGCTCCCCCTGTGTCAGCAAGTAGCAACCTGGGTGCCTGGTGCTCCTGCGGCTGCTAATGCTAGTCCACTGATTGGTGTTCCCAGCCCCTAGAGTGTATCCAAGCCCTTTGCTTTAGTATGCTCCTGTGGCTAGGATTGCTGGCCAGCTGATTGCTTTAAAGGGTGCCGGTGTGCTTCCAAAGCTGAGGGGGGCAATTAGCTGATTGGCACTAGCCACAGGTTCAATTTAAGGCATGATGGGAACTGGCCACAAAGTTATTACACATTTTGTGTAATAACTTTGTAGTTTATTCTATGTTTTATTGTGCCATAAATTGTATGACTGTATGGCTGGATTACGTGATTAAGTTGTTAGTCACGTCTTAAGTGTAGCATCTGCCAGGACTACATCTTAAACTACATCCTAAATTAATGTAGATCTTTGTCAGTATTCAAAAAAAAATTACCTGATTCTTCCTAGCTTTCCTCTCTGACTTCACTGGGGTAGTTTTTCTTCTAAACACATGTGATTTAAGAGCCCAAATCCTTTTGAGAGATTAATAATATGAATATTAATAATTCACTAGATTGGAAACTATACAAGAAAGGTTTTACACATATTTTAAAGGGTTTAGAGTGACTGGGCCATTGAAGCATTTCTGAGTCCCGTTAATTCATAATGAAACAAAGATGATCAAGAAGGATCTGTTGTCTTTCATGCGATGCTATAGGGTTCAGACTCCTGACTGTCTAAAGAAAATCTAACATACGGCCTTAGTAAGTGTTGACAGTATCTTATCAGTAGCACTTAGAAGATTGCAGAGTACTGAGGTACCTTAAGTTCAGAGAGTGTTTTCCTTGCCTATCACCTTCTGCACATCTATTGTATTCTGGTACTATTCAACTACATTTTTATAATCAAATCTATGAGTATTCCAAAAGCCAAAAGTGAGTTGATAAGCCATGGTTGCATTTTTGTTGTAGCCTTGAACTAGTGTGATTATTTGCTGTAAAATTTAGCATGAAAGTCTGTTACTCTATAATAATTAGTTGTAATATTAATGTATCTCCTGGAAGGACTGTAATTTCATATTATTTTCCAGGTCCATGGTGTATGTTGTGAGCTTAACATTTTTTCTAAATGGATGTAAATTATAGTGACTGGTCTCTGATCCTGTAGCATAACAAATGGGGGAGGGGTGACTGGGGCACTAGCTACAGGTGTGAACCCTGGGTGGAGGGGGGTGTGCAAAAATAGCAGCTGTACTTCCAGCCCAGCTGCTGCTGCTGCCACCAGGAGTGCAGCCCTGACACTATCCTGTGTGTTATTGCCACCCAAGGAACTCAAGCACCTAGTAACTCAAAACTCTTCTCTGGCCAACCAACTACTGGTCTATAATATGCCTTAAGTGATTTTCCAGTGACTTACTGCAGTTATCCTACCCTATATTGTACATAGGTTAATCCCTCCATTTCCATATTCTCTTTAACTGTTTTTCTTTAGCAATATGGCTAGAATTCCCTTGCATTACTTTTAGGATATCTTTATTGTTCTAGCTTTTTCAGGATAGGCTGGTTATCTCACACTGTACACATGTCTTCTGATCTTTACTGTAAGGATATTATTTAGCCCTGGAGACTGCCAATTCCTCAAATTCTTTGTATCTTTTTTATTTCATGCTGTGTAGAACATGGGTCACCAACATATGACATCTTTACATGTGCTGCTGTGTAGGAAAAGGCACTTTCATTAGAGCAGGTTTGAGAGCCACTTTAATTAAAGTGCCCGCAGCATCACGTGTATTCAGTGTCCCATGCTTCAAACTGGCAGCAGGGGACACTGAATACACATGATGCTTTAACTAAAGCTTGTTTGATGAGCTTTAGTAAAAGTACCCCAACTGCCATTCTGAGGCTCAGGAAAGCTAAATACACATGATGTGGAGGCTGCTGGAGCATGCTAATTCGTACACTCCAGCAGACTAGATTAATCTAGTCTGCTCTGATGTGTCCTAATTAGCATGTGTTGGAACAGGTGAACAGCACATGTATAGGTGCCCATACAGTCAGTAGGCCATATTTGCCCCACTGGATCTGACCCACAGAGCCAAAGGGCTATGGTGGCATGTAGGTAGTGGAGTCTGCTCTGACATGCTCAAATTACAGTATGTTGGAACAGTACATGTGTATAGGCACCCTTAGAGATTGGTTCTCAGACAAGATCTCATATCCACTTAATCCCCCACACCCAACCACAGACTTCACCAGTCCTGCAAAATACTGTCATGCTAGGTTGTAGACAGCCAGGATGACCTGGGGTAATTTAGGGACCAAGATGATAACCAGGGTCAAGAGGGGTGAGTAGAATCTAGGGACAAGCTGGATCTAGAAGCCAGGAGATCAAGCAAAGAGTGGAGTAAGAGAGCAAGCCAGGTTGGGAAACTAGAGATCAAACAGAGAAAGGAGTCAGAGAGAAAACTGGAGGAAACAGCAAAGCTGTGTGGGATCAGACTGAGCCCTGTTCCCAAGATGCTTCCTATTTCTTCTTAGGAACTTATATGGCAGAAGTGACCTTGACCAGCCACTCTGGTGATAGGGACTGGGAGGATGGTCTTCTTGGAGGCTTCAGGCCAGCCTTACCTAGTTTGGGTGGTGAGCTGTATGGTGGGATGGGATGAGAAGCTGTGCAGTCTGGGTAGGCTGAGGCTCCAGACTTGAAGCTATCACTTGACAAGGACCCCATGAAAAGCACCGCTCCTAAATACAGTTTTTTTCCTTTTTTGTCATATGCCCTCAATGGAACATTTTAAGCCTTAGGTAGGTTTCCATACTAAGTATTCTTGTTTTCATGGGGTTGGGCCAGTAGTTGAGAGTCAGGTTGATGGCTTATCATAGCTATTTAATGTCTGCCACCTCTCTGGGGCTGCTCACTGGTCTGTAAATCTGAATATTCCCTGTTAAGATCAGAGTTAATAAGTTCTTTTGCCATAATAAAAATGGAAAGCAGAATAAGATACAGATAAATCACTTTCTTTTGTAAGTTGACATGAAATGAAAATGTGCACCTTATTTCAATAATTGGAAAATATTTATTTCATCTTGAAATATCATTTCTAAACAAAATGAGTGTAGTTTTTCTTTAAGAAAAAATTCCTGCCAAAAATCTTAAATTTTCCAGTGCAAATATCTCCAAAGATGATTGTTTAAAGTATTTTGGGGAAGGGGAGAAGCAGGAGGCTAATACATTTTCTGGCCTGTTTTAGAAAACAAACACTTACTCAAAAAATTATAATTAACACAATATAATGTATTTACAGTGTGTTTTCAAAACAGTGCCAATTTCTTTGACCTTAATAGGTGGGTATTACATCTCCTGAGACCTTATTTGAAACTTACGAATATGGATGTCTGCATCATGCCCAGAAGCCCAGTACTTCATAATTCATGTTGTCTTCTCAAACAAACAGATGCAAGATATCAAGATGTCACTTTAATCGGCAATAATTAGATATGTTAACATACACTCAAGGCTCTTTCTTCTTTTAATAAAAAAAAAATCTTGGCCGTCAGCTGTCATATATATGGTAATCAAAGACAGTTTTAAAAGGCAGCATAACCATTTTGTTTAATTCCAATTAAAACTTTCTCCAAGCAATGTAGGGCCTGAATCTGCATGAAATATAGACGTTAGGGGGCTAGAAGGAACCTTACAAATCATTGGGTCCAGCTGCCCTGCACTTGGGCAGGAAAGAATGCCAGGGTCAGGTGAGCCCAGTGAGATGAGCATCAAGAAACTTTTTGAGTATCTCCAGGGTGGGTAATTGCTGGGGGCAGCCTGTTCCAAACCCTTGGCACTCAACTTGTAAAGAACTTTTTCCATATGTTCAGTCTGAAACAATCTTTAATCTGTTTGTTCCATTATTTCTTGTCCTCACCGGGGGGTGGGGGTGAACAGATGCTCCCCCAGACCGTGATGTACACCCTTAATATACTTATAGGCTGCCATCAAGTCCCATCTGAGTCTTCTCTTCTCCAGGCTGAACAGTCCCAAGTCTTTCATCCTCTCCTCATATGACCTGGTGTCCAGGCCTCTAGTCATGTGCATGTCTCTGCCTTGGACTCTCTTGAGCTTCTCCACATCCTTCCTGAAGTGTGGTGCACAGAACTGGATGCAGTACTCTAGCTGCAGTCTCACCAAGGCTGAGTAGAGTGGAAGGATGACATCCTTAGCCTTGCTTGAGATGCCTCGGTAGATGCATGCCAAAGTTTGATTAGCTCTGTCGGCTAGAGCATCACTTTGATGGCTCATGTTCATTTTGGGGTCTATCGTGACACCCAGGTGTCATTAAGTTATGGTGCTGGCAGGCTTAACACTGCCGAGCCTGTAAGTGTGTTGCAGATTATTTCTTCCCTGATGGAGCACTTTACATTTCTCTGTATTAAACTTCATTAGGTTGAGGTCTGCCTACCTTGCATACCTGTTCAGGTCTTCCTGTATTGCCAGCCTGTCCTTGAGCATGACCATGCTCCCCCATAGTTTGATGCCATCAGTGACTTTGCCAGTTCACTTTTAATACCCAAATCCAAATCGTTGGTGAACATGTTGAAAATCACTGGTCCGGATACTGCACCTTGAGGGATGCCACTGGTTACCTTCCACCATATTGATTCAGTTTCATCAATCAATAATCTCTGGGTCATGCCTTAGAGCCAGTTATCTAGCCACCAGACCGTAAAGCAGTCGAGGCCGCATTTTCCAAATTTTACCATAAGGATATTGTGGGAGACCAATCTGAAGGCCTCTTTAAAGTCCAAGTATATGACATCAACCTCATTTCCTCTATCCAGGTGGTAAGTTACCTGCTCATAAAAAAATATGAGGTTGGTCTAGCCTGACCTGCCCATAACAAAGCTATGTTAGCTATCCTTCAGAATACTGTCTTCTTTTAGCCTAGTAGTAATGGATTCTTTGATAATTTTCTCCAGGATTTTACCAGGGATTGAGGTCAAATTGATTGGCCTGTAATTTCCCAGATCCTCCTTTCTCCCTTTCTTAAAGATAGGTACTGCATTGGCCTTCTTCTAGTCCTCTGGGACCTCTCCCAAGTGCCATAAGTCTTCAGATAATTTTGCCAGTTATTTTAGCACTCTTGGGTGTCGTTCATCTGGTCCTGCTGACTTGTAGATATTTAGCCTTTGTAGGTGCTACAAGATCTTCGCCAACTATGGCAGAGTAGTCACCCCCACCTTGATCATCTTGTATTCTGTCAAACAGGCTGCCACCTTTGGACTGGTGGAATACTGATATTAAGTACACATTCAGGAGTTCAGTTTTGTCCTGAGTGTCAATTATTAGCTGTCTCATTTTGTTCATCGGGGCACTATGCTTCTCTTATTTTTTCTCTGACTTCCTATGCATCCAAAGAAGGACTTTTTGTTGTCCTTGATTCCAGTTGCCAAGCTATATTCAGTTTGTGCCTTTACTGTTCTAATCCACTCCCTACAGGTACAGGCTATTGCTGATCACTCCTCTTTGCTAGTTTTTTCCAACTTCCATCCCTTGTAGGCTTCTTGTTTTAATTTCAGGAGGTACATTACTTCCCTATTGAGCCAAGGGGGTCTCCCAGCCCTTTTGCTGCCTTTCTTATGAAAGGAAATAGACTTTCTTTGTGCTCCTAGGATAACTTCCTTGAGGAATGACCACTCTTCTTGTAATCCCATCCTCATTGTATCATGGTCCCAGAGGGCCTTGCCAACCAATCTCCTAAACTTGTGGAAGTCAAATTTCCTAAAATGAAGGTTTTCTATCCTATCAGCCAATTTCCCTGACTTACGGGGGAAGGAACCAAGTCTAGGAGTGTCTTGCCCCTGGTTGGCCCATAGGCTTGTTGAGTCTGAGCTCCTCAACACAAGTGAGGAAGCTTTGTGAGGGATCAGATCCTGCTGAGTTCTCATCCCACCAGATGTCTGGATAGTTGAAGTCACCCATGATGACCATACTCCGAGAACATTCAGCTCGGCCACTTCTCTAGTGAATTCCTGGTTGAGCTCTTCCCCTTTGTTTGGAGGTCTGAAGTAAACTCCTACAGTCAAATCTCCTTCCTCATGCTCTCCCAATATCTTTACCCAGAGAGTCTCAATTTGCCCTTTTTTGTTTCCAGTCTTTGCAGTGGCGTTTCATTGGTTATGGAACATACTTTGGGGCTGGAAATATGTGTGTGTATATATATATTTTTAATGAATCAGAATCTTCCCCAGGTGCATGGAGATATTTTGATGGGGGAGAGGAGGCTGAAGCTTGTTGGTATTAGATTGTTCCACTGTAAGTGGTTTTATTCTGGAAACCAGTCAGTCAGGAATGAGCAGCAAGGAGATAATGGTTCAGATTTCCAAAAGAGCTTAGTTCTCACTTAGATACTTCATGTTTGGATTGTATGACCTCCTAAGGTCCTGTCTAACCCTAATTTTCTATGATCCTATAACACTCAAGGACGGTGATTTTGGTGTGCTAAGTTGGACATTTTATTTTCACATTGTCACATACTTGTTTCTAAGTGTTAAAATGTACAGTAATATTGTTGACTCCATAAAAAATATTTTTATCATATGTAGCTAAAAAGTTTTCTTTTGTGTTGGATATTACTTTCATTTCTGTGGTGTGAAAACATGGATAGAAGTTGCTAAATTTGAGTTTAGTTTACCACAGATTAAGTGGAAAATGCTTAGTCTATTAAGTGCCAAATAGGGAAGATTTCAATGAAACAAAGAAATATATATCTAAATTATTCTCAGAGCTCACATACTTATACTATAGACTAGTTACTGGTTGTAAGAATATCTGTTACACTGAAACACAACTGTGAATAGTGGAAGTGGACTGGACGTATGTCCTGTCTTCCTGCCCCTGGGGCAGCAGGCTGGATTTGATGATCTTCTGAGGTCCCTTCCAGCCCTAAAGTCTATGAAATGTATGAATGCTTCATAATACTGATGACACAGGTGACACATCTACATATGCCTATTCATGAGCAGCAATAAGCTCCAGAACTTACCGCTCCAGAGTTTATTGCTACCAGGCTGACGTTGCCTTTGTGCATGGGATCACAGCATGTTGAGATGGGTCAGGGGAGCCCCAAGGATCAGTCTGCCAAACTGGGGCTGCTCCCCCCAGCATAATGTGCTGTGGAGGAACTGGCTGGGGCACCAGAGTGCTTCACCATGCAACTAGCCAGCAGGCAGTCCCCTCACTGAAGCACCATCATACCCCAGGCATCCCCTCCAGTGTGTAAACATGCACTGCTGTGGATTTTTTAATTCTGTACCAGGATAGTACTTACCTTCCACACAGGTGCCAAGTGGGGGGGGTCCCTTCTGGCCCCCACTGACCTGTACTGCATGGGGGGCTCTGTCACAAGCACTTAGAGGCCCCAATCACCACTGCTGCATCCGGTGAGTGCAGGGCTTTTTTCTTTTTTTTGCCTTTTTAAGTGCCAAGTGGCTGGGGCTGGGCAGAGATGGGACCAGGCAGGCCAGCCATGGGGCTTCTCCTACAGCTCCCCTCACCGGGGCAGGGGCAGGCACAGCCAGAGGACCAGCAGGAGATCTTGAAGCTACCTGAGTGTGTCTGCCTCTCCCAGGCTGATCCGAATCTCTGAATCAGCACCAAAACTCCAAAACAGATTCAGCCGAATCAAAATGGATCAGTGATCCAAAACCCAAGAACAAATCACTGTCCTCCAAAATGGCTGAATCCAAAACCAAAATGAAACATAGCCATTTTGCACAGCCCTAGTGCTAATATGCAAAAAGTTGAGTAACTGTGTATATGAGCACTCTCATTGAATTCAGTGAGATTTCTCAAATGTGTAAAGTTTCTCAATTAGTCTCCACACTTGTCTATTCTTTTGGTACTGGTGCAGAAATTACCTAATTAAATTTTTCAGGATAGTACCCATCCAAAATATCTGGATCATCTGGTAAACGTCATTTAGCATTTTATGATTTATTCCTAGAGTTCAGATATACAGGTATTTATCTCTAGCTTTCAGTTGGCAAAATGCTTTAAAATCTCACTTTTACTTGTCCCATGCCTGTTTCTGGATATTTATGTTGCACCAGAGGCCAGAAGGAATTTTAGTAACCTGTAATGAAGTAAGAAGTTTTTAACCATTAGATTATGTTAGCTAAATGAGTTTTTGGATTAATATTTTCCTGTGCAATTATTTTACTTCCACTGTTGTCCACAAATTTAAGTCCTGTGCCTTCCTCAAGTGCCACTCAAATCTCCTTTTCCTGCCCAATCTGATGCTCTGCTTTCTGCACCTGCCTTATTTGCATCTGATCCCCTTGCTTCTTCCCTGATCTGCCATGTGCCACATGCAGACTTCCTGTGCCACTTGTGGTACACATGCCACCAGGTGGCCACCCCTATTGTAGAGGGTTCTTATTGACTGCCCATTTAAAACATATCAGCAGAATATATTTTCTTTGGACAAAAGTTTTTTTAATATTCATTTAATAAAATTTTCACAAATTTACTGTTGCTAGAACCTACTTATCTTATAGAACTCTCACAGATATCCCTTTGAGAAGGAATACCATAATTCTCTGTTGTCTTTGACAATGTGTAGTTTTTAAGCCTTGTTCAAAATGAGTGTCAGACAGTGTGGTTAATGATGCTGGAAATGACTGTTTTTTCCAACCACTGGGGGCATCTACACATGTATTTTACTGCAAAGTTGAGTAATTAGATCTGCAGTAAACAATCTCTGTCTACACATGTGATACTATTAGGCACTATTACGCCTAATAGTGGAGTAAACTAATTATTCCTGTCCCCTCAATGCAACAGGAAACTGAGGACCTACCTCCAATAGAGGGCTCAAATCCCTGTATACAAATGCTAGGAGCATGGGGAACAAACAGGAGGAACTTGCCCTCCTACATTCCAGCAGGGACCATGATATCGTAGGCATAGCAGTGACCTGGTGGGACTCTACCTACAATTGGATCATAACTATAGAGGGATCCTTTATAAGAACGATTGCATAGGGGGAAAGGGTGGAGGTGTAGCTCAGTATGTAAATGAACAGTACATATCCTTGGAAGTTGAAACTGGTACTTGGGGAGGGCAACCTGAGACCCTCTGGGTCAAGATATGGGTGGGGGGGGGAGGACCAAAAGGACCTAACTGTAGGAATATGTTACAGACCTGCAAATTAAGAGGAGCTAGATCTGGAATTCTCCAGAGAACTGGAAGAGGCTGGGAGAGCATCGGATATGGTTGTCATGGGCAAATTTAACTACCCAGACATCTCTTGAAAAGAGAACTTGGCCAGATGTGACGGGTCACATGGGTTCCTGATGTGTATCTATGAGCTCAACCTGTCTCAGGAAGTATATGAGCTGACCAGAGGAAATGCCCTCCTAGATTTAGATTTGGCCAAGGGGGGCAACCTGGTGAGTGATCTGATGATAGAGTGTAACCTAGGCAAAAGTGACCATGGCACTATCACTTTCACTGTCTGTTGTAGGGCTGGGAAATCTGTCAGTAAGGTACAAATTCTTGACATTAAAAAAACACTGTCTTCAATAAGCTAAGGACTTCAATGAATAATGCCCTACAGGTTCATCAACCACAGGGAAATATTGTCGATAAAGAGTGGCTGTTTCTCAAGAACACAGTCCTTGGTGCACAGAAGTTTTCCATACCTGTACGCAAAAAAGGTGGCAGAGGAGTCAGGAGGCCATCTTGGCTCTATAGGGAAGTCTCAGATATTCTGAAAAAGAAAATAGAGGCTTATCAATGATGGGAGATAGGAATAGGACCCAAAGAGAACTACATAAGATTGGCCCACACTTGTAGGGGGCAGATTAGAAAAGCAAAGGTGGTGACCAAATTCAGGTTAGCAACCAAAATCAAGAAGTCCTTGTATAGGTACAGAAGGAAAACCACCATGGAAATGCGGGACCACTGCTCAATGTATTTGGACATCTGATCACTGATGCCAAATACTGGGACTTTAGGAAGGCCTTTGATTTGGTGTCCCATGATGCTTTCAAGGAAAAATTAGGGGACCATGGGCTCAAAAATTCAACAGTCAGATGGGTGGGAAACTGGTTGTGGGCTTGGACCTAGAGAGTACTAATAGATGGATCTCTGTCAACCTGGTGGAAGGTAGCCAGTGGGGTCCCCCAGAGTTTGGTACTTGAACCAGTGCTTTTCAATATCTTCCTCAATGATCTGGATGTGGGGTGAAAAGTGCACTGGCAAAGTTTGCCAATGGCAATAAGCTGTGGGGGAGTGTGGCCATGCATCAGGGTAGGTTAATGATCCAGGAGGACCTAGAGAGTTTAGTTACATGGGGAAACCAAAACTGGATGCTGTTCAACACTGAGAAGTATAAAGTGCTCCATCTGGGAAGTAAAAATCCACAAGAAACATACAGGCGCATTGGTGCTACTTTAGCTAGCACCATGTCTGAAAAGGACCTGGGGGTCATAATTAACCATAAAATGAATATGAGCTGCCAGTGTGATGCTACAGTTAGCAGAACAAACAATACAATGGCGTGCATCAACCAATGCATCTCAAACAAAACTAAGGAAGTTATTCTCTCACTCTACTTGGCATTGGTGAAGCTGCAGCTAGAGTACTGTGTCCAGTTTTGGGCACCATACTTCAAGAAGGATGTGGAGAAGTTTAAGAGAGTCCAGAGAGAAGAGCCATTTGTATGATAGAGGCCTGAAGAGCAAGCCATGCGAGGAAAGGCTGACAGATATGGGACTGTTCAGCTTAGAAAAGAGAAGATTTTGGGGGGATTTGGTGGCAGCTCACAAATATATAAGGGGAGAGGCTAGATGAACAACTATTCACCAAAGCACCCCAGGGGAAAACCAGAAGCAATGTCCATAAACTGCTAGAAGAAGGTTTCAGACAGTATATAAAGAAAAACTTCTTCATGGTTCATGTGACCAGAATCTGGAATAGACTTCTTGTGGGGGCAGTGCAGGCACTCACCCTCGAAATCTTTGAAAGGAGACTGGATGTACCACTGGCTGGAGTTATTTTAACCCAGCAGTCTTCCTGACCAGAGCAGGTCGTGGCTGGACCTGATGATCTCACAAGGGTCCTTCCAGCCCTAAACTTCTGTAAATCTGTGTGAATCTGTGGATTAACTCGAATGTAAGAAAGTACTGCCCAGCACAAGTACTATCCTATGGCAGAGTTTAATGTGTTGCAATGCACATATAGATGATGATCAGGGCTGGCATGAGGGTTGATAGATTCATATTTTGTAAGGCTGGAAGGGACTGCAGAACATCATCAGGTTCAGCCCCCTGCACCAAGCAGGAAAGATAACTGGGGTCAGGTTACCTCAGCGAGGTCCCTGTCCAACCTTCTCTTAAAGATTTCCAGGATTGGTGGTTGCACCACCTCTGGAGGGAATTTATTTCAGTCTGGACTCCCTAGTTGTGAAGTAGTTTTTCCTAACATTGAGCCTTCAACAGTCTTCCAGGAGTTTTTGAACATTACTCCTATTTTTTTCCAAGGGTGCCCTGGTGAACAGTTCAAGGCCTTGATGTATGCCTCTGATGTAGCAAGTACCCTCTCAGCCCTCTCTTTTTCAGGCTGAAGAGTCTCAGATCCCTCAGGCTTTCCTCATATGGCTTGCCATGCAAGTCTCTGATCATACAGGTGGCCCTTCTGTGGATTCTCTCAAGCTTTACCACACCCTTGTTCAAAGTGTGGTGCCCAGAACTGTACACAGTGTCTGCCAGTGAGCCCTACACTGTAGCATCCTCATGCCCCAGCCAGTTACTCTGCAGCACATTGAGCTGGGAAGGAGAAGCTCTGGAGTCCCGTGCAAGCTGCCTGGGGCTGTGCCACCTCAAGTCAATGTGCTACAGTCTTGGGTGCACTTGTAAATGCTGCGCTTGGGAGCAATAAACTCTGGCGTGAACTGTGCCAGAGTTTATTCAGCCACGCTAATTGCATGTGTATGTGCACCCACTGTGATGAGTCTTGAACACAGAATAAAGCAATGTACATAGCCAGAGAGATACCAGTATGAAAAATGTTGCTAGACCACACTCACTTTCATGACATCCAAAACTAGATTGGTGGGACATATTGATGATGCTATAGAAAAAGTTGTTGTTTTGCTGGATACCAGTTATCAAAGTAGTAGCAAATTAATGGCAGAAAATAACTAGGAGCCTCCAGAATCATTCCCTTACCTTCCTCCAAGAAACATATAAACATAACCAGAAACTGTTTTACTGAAAATAGAATAATAGAGCCCAAAGGACTGAAGTATAAGTCACTGTGTTTTTTTAACTGTTGTGATAGACTGTAATATTGTAGCATGAACTACAGTTCCCAAAAGGCTTCTGTGGGGGAGAGGAATCAGAGGAAAGCTGGGCCTGGGTGCAAAAAAGCTTGGCAGTTGGAAAGCAGGAGTGAGTGGCAGCAGCCAGAAAGATTCAGGGCAGAGACTAAAAGCAGAGTGGGTCTCAGGCATGGTGCCTGGATAGAAAGTAACTGAGTGTTGGATGGGACCAAAAACTGGTTTGGAGCTCCCTCTGGAGCTGAGGGAGAGTCTAAGATTTCTTCAGTGTATACCACGTTGTTAATGTTCCTTATCTGTTACCTTGCTCTCTGTTCCTAATGGTTGTACCACTGAGTTACTGTTTATAACCTGTTACATATATTCTGGATGTATGTATCCTAGTGTTTATTCACCTATGCATCTCCCCATCTCCTTATCCCATTGACCAGTGACCCTAAAAGCCCATTGGCCTGTGACCCTAACCCCTCAACATGCCCTATATTAAAACCCCATGGGAGCCCTCCTTTTTGACGTCCCGTGTAAGATGGCAGGGCTCAGGAGTTCAGTATACTGTGATTCAGTTTTCAGTGATCCTAACAAATGTTACCTTTCCCTTATCCATGGAACACAGAGGTACTCATTGCTAATGAAACATTACTAGAATCTAAGCAAATTGGGGCCACTTTTTTCCATTAATGGCACTAATCATAACATCTGGACTCAGCTGAAAATTAAAAATTTTATTCTGTCTCATGTGTTAATGTATCTTTCATGCCTGCAATACATGGAAATTGGTACAACAACATGGCATAAAATAAATAAAATAATTGCGTTGTATCCTTTTCAAATCTGATTAGAACTCATTTCAAATCTTATTAGAACGGAGTTCTCTAGTTCAGAGATTCCCAAACTTTTTCTTATTGCACACAAGTAAAATCACAGCAGTCCAGATACTCCTACCAGTGTATGTTGTGTATTTTAACCCCTTAAATGCTGATTATTATTATAATGAAAATTAAATCTGCCATTACACAGTTTCTCCTGAGTACCTCTCAAAGATGTCTTGCTTACTCCCAGAGGTACATGTACCACAGTTTGGGAACCCCTGCTCTTTTTTAAAGAGTTATAACATTTTTAAAGGAGTATTACCTGATTCACTTTACTATTAGAGACATTTTTTTTCCAATATAGTTCACCTAATCACAGCAGCTTTTAAAATGGATTAGTTGACCAGTTGAGTTAATTCTGTGATTTTACTTGTTCAAAGTAGCATTAATCAGATTAAAAAGCAGAAGTACTGAATATTGTATGTCAAAGATTATTTCAAGGTTTATTAAGGATATAAATAGCAATCAAAAATGTGTCATAGGTTCAAAAGTTAAGACTTTAATTTTGGTTTAGTCTCTCGGGGAAAAAAAATCTACAGGTAGGTGTGAATATGTATTCAGTTGTAAGGCTTTTATGATCTGTTAAACTTACACCACTGTAATATTTTTAACATCTGTAAGATTTAAGTTTTGCTCCAAGGATACTTTAAGACTGGAAAATACCATAATGTATTTTAAGACAAGTCATCTGAATTGATTTATCATGATATTCAGCTTTTGAGAATCCTTTGTCTTCTTATTTATTTTGCATAACAGTAACTTTTGTTTGCCTGCTCTGAGCTTTAGAGTAATTATAAAAGGATAAACCTTTATTGGTAATCTATATCTTTCACAGAGTCATGTTGATTTTAACTGAACAACAATGACAAAAAAGATATTTGCTTCACTGAACCAAACATTTGCAATTAAATCAGAGGATAGGGAAAGGATTAAACGCTAATGAGGTGAATACCATGTATAACAGAATTAGCATTTTGTCCAATCATCTTCAAAATCCTCATAGTTAGATAAAACAATGCTAAGGTAGATAATGGCTATTAATTGTCAGTCATGCAAAATATTATTTTGTCTAACTTATTGAAAGGAAATAATACCTCAACTCTTTAAATAAATTAAGGGTGTACTATCAATGCTGTGTTTGGCAGCTTATGGGCATGTATACACATACTTTTTTTCAGCACTGCACTGGAGATCCATCGCTTCGGACCAGACTCGATTAATTGAGTCTGCTTCTCATGTAAGCTTAATTGTTCTCCATGCAATTGTATTAGAGGGGAAATGTGCATCAGTGTGCAGAAAATAGCAGTGGTGCATTTTTGAGGTGTTTCAGTTCAAAATGCACTGCCAGAATTTTCTTAGTGTTGATGTGCATATCGCCACTCATACAACTGTATGTGTCACTGTGACATATCCATGTGCACAAAAATGCCGTTACACACTACTCCTGTAAATATAGTATTTACTGTGGTTTCTCAAAGTGCTATTAGGACTTTTTGAATAAAGAGTGCATTTCAAAGGTAAAAAATGATTTGCGAATGGAAGTTGAAAACTCCATCAGGCCAGAGATGTATTTAGCCCATTTTTTTTGTTTTTGTTTGTGATAATAGTCAATATTGAATGCTTTAAAGACAGGTACACCTCATGGTAGAAATAAATGTGTGTTTAAAGGACTGATTTGTAAAAAGAAACTACTGTGGCAGAGGACGCAGTCCTGGGAGCCTGTGGATAGTGCACCATGAACACTCCTCCCCCTCCCCCCCAACAGTGGCAGACAGGGTACTATGACTGCGAGGCACCCACAGACCACCTCTTCCCCCACCCCCTGCAGTAGGGTGCCTGGTCTGCTGACCATGGACCACAGCACACCTCCAAGACCACACATACTCTGGACAGTTTCCAATCATCAATTTTTATTTCCCTACCACAAAACACTCCTTACCACCCTCACTCCCTAACAACACACTCCCTCCTACCCTCCCATCCTTCCTCCCCATAACACCCCTCTCAACCCCAATGCCCACCACCAGTAAAGCATCTTTTTTCATGTGCAACTATTAACAAGACTGTATTTGGTGTAGTGTCATGGCAGAACACTGGGTTGGAGGTACCTACAACACAGGGGAGAGGCTCCCAGCACCCTGGCCTTTGGTGGCACCACTGCAGGTGTGGACAGTGTAGTGAGGCCAGGGGCCTGAGGGCTTGGCCAGGGGTGAGGGTGGGCACTGTCCTTTTCCTTCTTCATGGATCTTATCCCATCTTCCGCTCAGGGGTAACATGGTAGGCAGGTGAATGGCGGGCAGCTGCCAGGTGGCAGGTGGGTTTGGGGTCAGTGGCTTACTGGTGGGTGGCAGGTGACTGGTGAGGTACTGGGGAGTGGGCAGCATGAAGGAGATCACCAGGGCCAAAATGGTGTTGAAAACCTGGTGGTCCTCTTCTGTGGCCTCCACTGTCCAAACCATCATGGCAGCTTCCTGCTCCTGGATGTCTAGCATAAGAAGAGCCATTTGCCTCTCCTTGTGGGCCAGAAGCCTGATCCAGAAGGGACAGTCCACCTGGTCCCTCTCTTGCTTGTGCTCCAGCTTTTGGGTGCACCAGGCCCCTAAGTCCACCAGCCACTCCTCAGCTATGGTGACCAGCCAGTCCAGCAGGAGGATATAATCTTGAGTGCACTGCTGGCAGATGCAGCACATGTGGAGGGTGCTGGCCAATGATGTTGGTGTCATTGATGCTGCAGCCTTGGTGGCAGATAGTGCTTCTCCCCTGTGTGCAGCTGCTGGACCTCCAGAGCCAGGACAGAGAGGCTCTTTGTGAGAGTTTGCAAAGTTTCACAGATAACATGCACTATACGAAGGGGATGTGCTCTGCCCAACCTCATATCAGGGATTGTGCATGCACAGATACCCAGGCACCATGGTAAGTTGTCCAGGCAGCCCCTTCCATAGGTGACCACCACCTGAGCCCTCCATCCCCACTCCCTCTGGAGAGGTAGGTGTCCTAGTTGGTGCTTACTGCAGGTCCTAGCAGTCAGACTCCAAGCCAGGTGGTGGGGAGGTGATCCAGCTGTCTGTGAGATGTGGGAGTGTGGAGGCCCAGTGTAGCATAAACTGAACTAATGTAGCTAATGTTAACATAGAGTGTGACATAGTGAAATGTAATCATGTTAGTCTTGTCCTGTAAGCAACTTGAAAACTTCATGTTGTATCTTTCTGCTTCACATAAATGAAAGAACTCTGTATAGCCTTTATGTATCAGCATGTGTAAAAGGGTAAATGGTGAGAGAATGGCATAGAGATGAGACAAGAAGATCTAATTGTTTACGTAAGCAACAAGTCACCAAATGTAAGTTACCAGTCAGTAAACTAATTAATGAATGGCTAAAGAATCCCTTTTAGGCCTAGGGCACAAAGAAGATAATGAGAAGGAATGCAGCCATCCTGCCAGATGGGCAACAATAACACTGCAAGGCTAAGATCAGCTGAAGACAAAAGAGGAACAACTGCAAAAACAGAAGCTGGGTATGGAAAAACCCCAAAGCACTGAAACAAAGGATGCCAATCCCTATAAAAGAACACTTTGAAAATGCCAAGTTGTGTGAGTCTCTTTATCTACTACTGTTTTCAGAGCACAGATGCATCTGTTCACCCCGCTCCAGCTGTTATCTTCAAATCTGCTGTCTTCAGATCATCATCATCTACTCAATAAGCCCGGGTTGGCCACCCTGGGCTGATACTGAGCAACTATTGCTGGTAGCTATATCTGGTGTATGTGTGGATGAAATGATTGTTTGGTGTATGCCTGTGTCTAATGACATGCATGATGATTTGTGTGTGTTTGTATGAATGGTGTGTCCGAACCTCTATGTCTAACTCATGTGATCAATAAACACGGCATCTTGCCTTATCCGCCTTTATAAAGTCTCACTCGTAATTTGAGCAATTGGCAATTTGAGTAACACCAGTTGCTGGCCACACTGGCAATGACCCCCTCTGGGGAGAAGCTGAAGCTGGCAATGGGTGGGGCTACCCTGGCCTGCCCTCCCTGCTTCATATGCAAGCCAGGGGTTGTTGGGACAGGTGACAGCACAGGCTTCCCATGCTGGAGGATGAAGCCCAGTATAAAGAGCGTGCAAGTTGCTGCCATGGCTGGCCTGAGGGGCACTACTCCTCAGAGCTGGGCTGCAGTAGGGTCTCTGGCAGTCCCCCTGTGCTTGAGTAAATGTGGCACCTATAGGACCCTCTGGGAGCTAAGATATGGGCCAGCTCCTGCATGCAGGGAATGGTCCTGCAGGCACCCCCAGACCATTGATTATACTCAATCATGCAGACCCACTGAGCCCACAGGGCCTTCACTTTGATGTGGCACTGCCTCCTGGACTGTTCATGGCTGCACTCCCACATGCAGCTTGCCATGTCCTCATAAATATACATATTTGCCTGAGTGTCCCAAGCCAAACTGTCTTTATACCTCACCTTCACCCAAGATCAGATTAATGAGATTCGTAGTCTCCCCTGCCACTCAGTTTGGGCCCTGGACTGGTCTCCAGACAGATCAGGAATGCTGCCATCACTGGTGCTGCCTCTGCTAGGGACTCCAGGTGCCACTGAGTCCAGCACACATAGCCACAAGCAAGGAGCATGGTGCCCAGAGGACAGGCAGCTACAGTTACAAGTAGGTCTGGAGAGGCAGGCTGGGGGCCTGCAGGACCGATGGAGCTGACATGTGCCCACAGTGCAGGTCATGGTGCTTGGGGGCCAGAGAGCAATGAGCAGAGGCCTGGGAGTCAGGCTGGAGCTCTGCTGTGTTGCTGCAGAGCATGCATGCACAGTAGTGCACAGTTGCCAGGGGTAGGCAGCAGCTGGCTTAGGGGCTAGAGGGCTCAAGGCCAGGCAGTGATTTCTAAAGAGCCACACCTACTCTGTGACTGCAGGGACTCCCAGCCACATTGCTCTACTCCTGGCAGGAGCCTGATGGTCCCCTGGTGGTCTGGCTAGTTTGCTCCCAGTAAGGATCTATGGGTGCATCCACACATGCAAGCACATGCATTTGCAGGAGCTCAAATAGAATCGGGGGGAGGCCGGCAGTGGATGGGACCAGGCAGGAAAGGGATTAGGGGCCTTGGGGACGCTGGCGGGGGATGAGGCTGGGCAGGAAATGGATGGTGGGGCTGGGGGAGTGGAAGGGGCCAGCGGGGGTCCCCCCCATAGTCCTTTACCTGTCTTCCAGCCCCCCCGACCCCTTACTTACCGGCACTGGATCCCTGGTGCTGAAGCACACAGCCTGCCCTGCACGGCCAGGCCATATGCTTCAGCATGAGGGTGAAGGCCAACCACAGAGATTCTCTGGCAGCCAGAGCATCTCTGTGAAAGACCCAGCCTCCAGTTGCCTCAGGGCATAGACCAGGACCATGCCCTGCTCGGCTTTTTCTAACTCTGTTTTTTTTAGACCCCTGGATATCCAGAGGTCTAATTTTCTAAGTTTGCAGTGCAAGGAACATTTTTTTTATTCCCGCATGTTCCTCTAGCCTTGTTTCAAGGGGGTTCGAGACGAGGCAAGAGGCACGTGTGTGCTTGTCTAGAAGTGCCCTATGTGTGCAGTACTACGCTTTAGCTAATGTTCAGTAAATCTACTACCTATATTTTCGGGTAGTAGATAACTGTACATTAACCTATTTTACTGTATGTGTAGTAGCTTAGTGCATGGTTAAGTAGTGATGCTTTACTGCACAGTAGATTAGTCTAATGCACAGTAAAGCATCTTGTGCAGACACACCCACTGCCTGCTTCTTCTCCTCTTCCTCCTCGCCTAAATAAATAAATCTGTAAATGTAGTCTATCTGCAATTCTAGAGTAGTAGTAATTTTGAATGTTTGCGTGGTTGGGGCCAAAAAGGTTAAGCACTGAAGTTTTATATCCCCTACTAGGATTTGAGGTGTGTATCATCAACTTCATAAACATCCTAAAACAGAAGGCCATCTACAGTTTAGAATAACTGTAGAGAATTAACTGGATTTACTTGACTGAGCTATTTATGACATACAGGACACATCTAGAGGATTGCCCTGTGGTGATGTTGTTACTGCACCATGCTTTAGTATTTCCCTTTGGAAGTACTAAAGCATGGCGCAGCAATCGCCCATACCGTGCTGTGCACATGACGCATGGTTAGTTTTAGCTGCTACTTTGCCATATAGGTGTGCTGAACTGGAGAAGCGTGCCACTATGGCGAAGGAGCTGCCAGTCAGGTGTAGACTCATGTGATTGCTACCTTGCCATAGTACATTATACGGCGATGTAGTGCATCGCTATAGTAATGTAAGGCAATGTGTAGATGTGCCCACAGTGTTTCTCAAAAAAGCCATTTAAAATATTTTCAAAGACAATAATATTCTGTTTCAAACTCCATAGATTTCTTTGTATGGAAAAACTTCAAGTTTGTGAGTGTGCTCAGATATATTTCTCCTTATGGCCAGAGGCATATGAGAAACTTGAGATGGAAATTAATGAAAGTGAGCAAGTTAGAGATTGGTCATAGAGAAACTGATAATGAATAGGAAGTTATTGTTTTAATTACAGAAAAAAAAAACTTATCGCTACTTGACTTAAAAATAGGAAGTGAAGTGATTCTTGATTTTCTACTTAACCCTCTTTACATCACTCCTCAGTCTTACTCCATCTTTATCATAATTTTTCATGGATTTTCAGCATGTTTGTGCCAATATGGAATACCTTTCATGACATAAGGGATACTGGTAGTCTTCTGGTTAATTTGAAAAATGTAATATGAAATATAGTTCAACTGTAGACTCATTGTGTCAGTAATCCAGAGCAAATTGTCTCTGCCTTCAATAAAAAAACAACAGTAGCAACAAGAACAAAAAACTTCTGTGCATGAAGCTGAGGGGGGAGCAGGCACCAGGAGGGAACTTTCTAAAGTGTTTTTTAAGTAGCAGTATCTGTAGAAATACTCAGATGCTTAACCTAAGCATGCCTAATAGTTTGTTATAGCTCCTAATTTTTTTTTTTTTAAAATAATGGGCCACATTCTCTCTTGATGTAATTCCATTAAATCAAGAGAAACTGGACCAATAGCTTCATAACTAAAAAGCGACCTATTCAACCCTGGTGTGACACCAGAAAATAGTTTTGCCCAAACTATCCATAATCCATAGCATGATGTGACATCAAGAATCATGCTGTCCATCAGCAACATTAATTATGTTGTATTGGGAATTAACATGATAGAGCAATTGGCAAAAGAACAAAATGAAATGTATGTTGCTCTAGAGGATTTTTTTTCTTTTTTGCTATTAAAATTTCATGCATAAGATTGATTATGTTTATAGAAATTGACTTTCTTAGATTGAAAATGTTTGCCTGAAGGAAGTTGGATTTGTTTGGAGCTACACACAGAATATAATCATGAAAATATAATGAAGAGTTAATGAATGTGCAACAAATATTAAATAGATCAAAGAATAGTGTGGTGAAATGAATTTTTCGGATAATGTGAGGGGGGTTTCTGTTTTCTTTGCTGATTACTTGTAAAGGTAGTTAACACACAAAAGAAGAACCATTGCATGATTAATTTACAAATGTAATACCACATATACCCTAAACAAAACTGTAAATTAGAATATTAATATATTCACTGGTGATTATGTTAAACTCCTTTTTGCCCAAACCATGTAATTATTTAATGCAGTATTTAACTGTGACTAACATTGGAAAAGGAGAATAGAAATTCCAAGTGACTTAAAAATATTTACAAATATCTATGTAATTATTTTGTATAGATCATACTTGCTAGACGTGAACCTGAAGTGACTGTTTTGGTTGTTGCAAATCCGTTGTCATGTTTTTTCCTGATAAAGGCTGGGACAGACACTGGAAATGTCTTATGCTTTTAAAAATTCTCTAGTTCATTTTTATAAGACTAAATGGGTAACATCATTTGCTCTATAAATAATTTCTCTGTACATAAACTGCATCCATTGTGATGAGGGAGATTTGAATGAAAGGGGTAGTATGAAAATAAACTAGTGTCAGCATTACTAATTTACTTGCTTTACAGGAACAGGCCCCCTGGATTGCTAGCATATATGTAGCAGAATATTAATGAGAAAGGGACTGGATAGAAAGAAAGAGAAACAGTCAGAGAGAAGGGAAGGAAAAGTAGTGTGAACACACACATACACACGTGTCTAATAGTCTACAGAAATGCAGAAAGAAGTACCCAGCCCTTCTCTTATTGAAGCCACTGGGTAAGCTATAGACTTAAATCAGTGGTACCCAACCTTCCAACCCCATGGGCTGGAGGATTGACTTGAGTTAGGTCTGCAAGCTACATAGCACACAGAGTTGGCACATGGGGTAGGTCCACATGTCCAATCTTGTGTGCCAACCAAGCTCTGCTTCCCAGATCTGGCTGTGTTCTGGATCTGGCTTGACCATGTGCACCCAGACCAGTCTGCATGTTGGTCTGACCCTACCACATGCTAATGTGGCAGTCTGACTCTGCTGCCAACCACATGTGGCTGAGTAGCAGCCTGACCCCACGCATCTGCCTGTGGCCATGTGCTGTCCAGGCCTCATGCACTGGATGCAGCTCTGAAATGGCTCCATGTGCTGAGGTAGAGCCACATTATCTGACCTGTGGGGTTCCCCAGAGGTCTGGGAATCTGGAAGCAGGACAGCAGCAATTAATGTTGCAACCACTCCCCTGCCACCAAATTCCCAGATTTGTGGGGAGCCCAGCAGGCCAGGTGACATGGCTCTGTGGGATGGATCTGGGTTGAGCACCAGTGACTTAAATTAAAGCAGGACTTGACCTGAAAGGAGGGAAAATAAAAGATTTTTTAAAAATCAGTAGTTTTAATATTGCCACTTTAGCAGATATTCATTCCTATTTCACCTTCAAGATTGTTACTATTTCTAGGCTTGTAGTACCTACAGGGCATTTCTACAGATGACGCTAAGTCTCCATAGCAACGCGATATGGTGATGTAGCACCAACAGTCTCAAACCATGATGCCTCAGCTACATCACCTTAGCAATGGGCTCCCTTGTTACAGTGACGTAGCAGCTAAAAACCACAGCTAAAACACGTGGTGCAGTACAGGCTGCTACTGCGCCATCATGCAGTACTTCCAAAAGGAAATACTAAATGATGGCACAGTAACAAAAGTGCCATAGGGACTTGTGTAGACAGGTCCACAGTGTGCTAAACACTGCTTTTACAGGCAGGAAATTACAATGCCTGTTCTCAAGGATTTTATACAATTTTGAAGATCTTTTTTGTCTTCACATACAGTGGTATGAGACAGTGAAGCTGTGTTTTTGTTACTTGAAAGTTCTGAGTATAGGTTCCAATTGAACCACATGCAGCAGACAGATTTGCATGCTGGCAATATGAGAAATCATTATGCAGTGATCAAGAAAATTACAGGACCATTAGTAATAATAATAACTAATCACAATACAGGCATTGCATACTTTACAAGGTATCAAAATCTCCGTGGAGATGTGCCCTTTCTCAACCGGGGCCACAGATAAAAAAAAAAAACAACTGAAAGTAGAGTGACTATGCAGTGCGGTCATTCCAAACCAATCTTAGGTAGAGGACTAGGTACCATAACTGGTTATATTTCAGTAATGGTTCTGTACCCCTTTTGTCAACTTAGGAAAAGTTGGACTATTTAATAAAATCATTTTAAATCAATGTTTTGAAATGTGTATATACCTTTCTCATAGAGTCATTTAAACCCATTTATCACTCTCAGAGTGATGTGGTTTAATATTGTAATTTTAGCAATTCAAGTTCAACTAATTTAAGGAAGCATTAAAAGAACTGTAAAGACATCTATATTATAGGCACTGGTTCAGTTAAATTTGATTGAGCTGAACTGGTACAACTATTCTAATGCACATGAGCCCTAAGGGATCTTATTTTGGGATACAAAAATCTTATACTGTTAGCAGTCTGGAAAGACTGCAATACATTTATTTATTGTTGGTAATAACAGGTTAAAATATTTGTCAAAAACACAAAATAAACCTGTTGTCCTTTCAAAAAGCAGGCAAAGTCAAAACTGTATCCATATTGGGAGTAAAAGAAGTCTTGTTAAAGTGCCTATATTTTAAATTGTAATAATTGCTGTTTAACTTCACAGTGCTTCAGCAATTCCTAAGCCCTTCTTAAAAGATTTTAACACTGTTTTTACCAAGGGGGTTTTGGCAAATTCTTTAGAGCCCAATTAACCTGATCAAGGTACCTTGAAAGAGGACTCCCAGACTGTTTGGCAAAGTTTGAATTAACTGCAAGACCTGTCTAATTAGATGGCATCTTTTCTATTTAAAATTCTTTTTTCAAATATTTGCAATGTAAATGTTCTAAATTGTTCTCTATATATCACATCATAAATATTCAAATCATTACTCACCATGTATTTTTAATTTATAGTTATTAAAATGATTCTAAGGAGCTGAGGCATTATCCTCATCCCACTGGAAGAAAAAACAAAAAACAAAATAACCCCCCTCCCCATAATTTTCTTCAAAAAGATGTGAAAGAAACAGCTCTTAGGAATCTAAAACAAGAGTTAATTAATTCTACTGGCTGAAATGTTCCAAAATGCACTTCATAAGATTTCCTTTAGCAAATTAGATTTTATTTTTTATGTTGAATCTGACAACACATACAAATAATACATCCAGAAGTAATTAACTAGTCAGGGCATCTCTTATTTAACAAAACATACATTGTAAGTTATGAGAGAGCTGGAAAGCTGAACTGGGGGAATTGAGGAAAACTTGCCACTTTTTTTTTTTGAAGATCTCTCATCTTGGAGACCTTGCTGAAACTATAGTTCAAGGACTTGAATGACTATAAAAGGTGACTGACAGCACAAGCTAGTGTGCTTTCACTGTCTAAGGAATAGGAAATGCACTAGCATAAAAACAAGTGACCTCACATTGACTCACAAATGTGGATAAGGTAAGAGTGAGCTGATTTACTTTAGATGAGACCTGGGTTATGATGGGGTAGGTTGGAAAAAAGAAGCCAAAGAATGGGAATCAGCCTGTCAGAGCAGTGTGTCCACAACTTCCTAGTCTTCTTTATAGTCATATATATATATATATGGCATCCTCTTTCACTTCAGTGGGTCTTTTCATCTACTTCTCTGGGACTGATGTTGCTACTGTGAGCCAAAACTGGAACTACTGGCCTACTGGGTTAATTACAAATCCTATCCTGTTGTTCATACTTGTGGAGAAAACTAAGTTGCCTTCATTAATGAGTTTGTATTGGGATTGCAGGATTTTTGCACAGAATTTTTTACTAAGACTGTTTTATTCACAAAAGGTGCATCTATACATGCTATTAATTAGGGCCATGCAAAGCTTCAGTAGCTGATTCGATTTGAAGAATATTTGGCCTGATTTGGGGACTGAATCTCAGAATTAAACCGGGAGTCCAAGTTAAAGTTCTGAATTGATTTGAAGCATCTGAATCAATTCAGAAAAGATCCCCCAAAAATTCAGCCAATTCAGAGATTCAACCATAGACTAAACAGGGAGCTGACAGCTACCTCCAGCTGGTAAGTCTGTTGGGATTGCAAGAGAGGGAGGGAAGGGGCTTTGGGGAGGGAGGGATTGGGATTGGGGCTGAGAGAAGCTGCCCAACTGGGGGGGTGCATTACTCAGGGAGAGGGGCTGAGGAGGTGGTATGTGGTGTGCAGCTTGCTGTGGGCAGAAGGAGGACATGCCAGGCTGTGCCTACCTCTCCCCAGTCTATCCAAATCTCTGGACATCTGTGAATCAGTGCCAAATCTTCTGAATCTGATTCAGCCAAATCAAATCAGGACAGTGATCCAAAACTCTGAATCTCTCACTCCATCAGTCCAGTCAAATCTGAAGCTGAATCAAATATTTACATATTCACATAGGCCTACTATTAATGTACCTAAATAAACTCTGGTGCAGTTTGTACTGGGGTCAGCTGCTTCCAAGGTACAGTGTCTTCACATGTACCCTGGGACTGCATCAGTTTGGGCAGCTCCAACCTGGCAGGGAGCCCAAAAATCAACTGAGGCCTCTGGGTGGCAGTGTTGGCTGTGGCACAAGGGTGCTACATTGCAGGGCCACATGGCAGGCAGCCCTTGCACTGTAGCACTCTTGTACCCCAACCAGCCCTGGTCACAGTCTACATGTGAGTTTGAGCACACATAATTATTCCAGTGTAGGATAGTAATTGTCCCAGACAGTACTATCCTAGAGTGGATTTAATTCATGTGCTGCACCCTAATATGGGCACATGTGTAGACTGATGCTTTAATGAAGAGCTAATTAGTCAAATTTATAGTAAAGTGTTCATATAGATGAACCCTAAGTTATCTATTGGAGTTAGTTCTATGGTGTCTTTTTTTTTAATTGAACAGAAAGTACATGGTCAGCAGTAGGTGATTTTATTTTAATATAAATCTAAATAAATACACGAAAACTAGCAAATCCCTATGAAAAATAAATCCTCTCCATGGTTGTTGACCTCAGGTGGTATAACAATATAAATTGTCAGAATATCAAGCAGTCTGGATTCAATTTTATTTTTCATTCTTTAACACTTACAATGGAAATAAATTTGGATTCATTCTTCAAATGAGCTACTTTACACTTAGTAGCCTTATGTGAATAGGTAAGTAAGAACCCAGCTGTAAAAGCCGTCTGTTCACCAGGGCACCCCAGGGGAAGACAGGGTCTATTGGTCATAGATTGCTGGAAGACCATTTTAGACTTAAGGAAAAAATTCTTTACCATCTGAGTCTCCAGAGTCCGGTATAGACTTCCCACAGGAAGTGGTGCAAGCACCTACTCTGGATACCTTTAACAAACACTTGGATGCTTATCTTGCTAGGTTCATCTGACCTAAGCTGACTTCCTCCCTTTGGGCAGGGGGCTGGACCCAATGATCTCGCAAGGTCCCTTTCACTCCTAATGTCTGTGAAATCTATAAAATACTTTAACCTTTGGACAGTATCCCGGGGAACCAGAACGGGACTTACCCACAGCCACGGCGGAGCCCCAGCGGGACATCTGCCGCTTGTTTACACCAGCGCAACCGGAAGTCGGCGTCGGTGCCGGCAAATGGACGCTGGTGATAAAAGCAGCTGCTGAGAGAGGATGGGGGGAAGAACGAGCTGGGAGCTTTGCACCAGCCAAGGCAGAAGACCTAGAGGGGAACAGGCCATAGACCCCCCGGTAGGAGGGACAGGAAGCTCCCAGGCAGGATGAGCTGCCAACTGCTCAGCTTGAGGAGCAGAGAACTCTGGGGACAAGAAAATGGCTAAGTCCCCAGAGAGAAGGACAGGGAACCCCAGCGGGGAGCTGCAGCTTACCCAGCAGGAGGGGAGGATACCAGCCACAGCAAGCTGCAGGATGATGAGTGAGGAGCAGCAGACAAGGGTCGAGGATGAGGAATCAAGTGACAGGGAATTTTGGGACTGCGAACCCGAGACACGCAGGACTTGCAGGTCCTGGGTTGGGATGCCGGTGCGGGAACGCGACGTCTCCAGAGATGGTCGGGACCCGGAAGAGCGCCAAGGAGGTGCTGTCAGGCGAGGTTGACGCCAGCTGGCTACAGCCATAGACTAAGATAGGGAGTGCCCAAAGGGGACCTGGGAAGGTCCGGGTAAGAGGCCCAGCCAGTAGGGCTGTGGGGGCCTAGCTTTCAGTTTTTCAGGTTTGTTTTCCTGTTAAAAAGGATACCCCAGCTGAGGGGTATAGCCGGGGAGCTCAGGTCAGGGGCCCCGCAGTGAAACCCCGCCTTGGCCGTGACCCAGTCCCAGGTCAACCAGGACATGAGGAACCCTAAGATAAGGGTCAGTCAGACTGGTGAGGCAGTCGGCCCATTCGTAGGAAGCCAGGTCACACATTAGAAGGGAGCACCAGAGAAGGCATAAGGCCGGGGTTCAAGGGGTGGTGGAGCCCCGCAACATGACCGCTGAGGGATCCCAGGCTGCGGAGTGACCAGGAGCCATCCTAACTGAACCTAAACAACAAGTCGTGGCGGGCGAGATCTAGGGCAGGGAATGGACATCATAATACCTACTCCAAACCAGTAGCATTCCAGGGTGATCAGCGGCAGTCCTCCTTCCACAGGCGACTACCCACGGGGAGGACCCCCCCTTTTCCCCCAGTCCGGCAGTCACAGACAGTTATCCTTTAAACTAAATATCTCAAAGTAAGAATAGGAATAAGGATAAGGATTTTTGTCTCGGCCACTTTACTGCTGAGTAATCTGGGAGGAATCACTTTATTTTTCCATGTTTCATTTTCCCCATCTGTAAAATGCTTGAGAATATCCCTCGTGTTTGGTGATAGAGGAGTGTGAATCCAGGGCAAGAAATGAAGAGGTACCTATTGTCCCGGGGGGATGAACCAAACCCCAGTGTCACGGTGGGCCGGGGTGGCAGTTAGGCACGGAAACAGGCCGGGTTCTTTTGGCTATGGAGAACTGAGGCACGGGAAGCGTAGTGGTTTCTTAAACAAGGTGGAATTTATTTGACTTACGCTTAGGTGCATAGGAAAACGATGTCTTCAGTTACAGTAATCACAAATAAACTGAACAAACAAAACTGTAACGCGTAGAAAGCTGTGGTGTGATGCCAGTCCCAATTGGTGGACGATCGGGTAGCCGGAGAGTAATGCTGAGGTCAGGATGCCAGAATGCTGAGGTGAAGTCGCAGTGGGATGGTCCAAATCGTAGTCAGTAATCGGTGAAACTTAATCGGGAACCAGGAGATCAAAACCGCAATTGCTCTAATAGCACGAAGTGCCAATCAGGGAAGGAGATCAGTAGGCCCAAGAGCCTGACTGCCAGACAGTCCCTGGAAACACCAGCTTCTGTCTCAAGTGACGCAATCTTCTCCCCCCCCGCCCAGAGGAGGGGCTCACTAGCCTTAAATATGAATTTCTTTAACCAATCAAATCGATCCTCCGACAGAATGTTCTAGCCAGATTATGTCATGTTTCAGGGAAACTGAGCATGCGTCAGATTGGGGCGTGATTGTTTCTGCGCATGAGTAACACAGAAACTGGGTCATGCTTGATTGACAAGCCCAAAGGTCATGAAAAGGGCAGCTTTGACCCTGTATGGAGTTTTCCACTCTCAGCCAGCAGGTTCTTGTATTGGCAGCACCCATACTTAAACTATTGCTTCAACACCTATAGAAAAAAATCTTCTAAGTAATGGTTGTTTATGGTTAGTTGTCCTTTAAATGTAATATCTCAGACTAAGGATATGCTTACATATTAGCCTGCCGTACAGTGCAGAGGTACCTGATACAATTTTAAACAAGACTCAGAGGCATAGCATTCAAATTTACCCTTTTGTCTGAGCCAAGAAATGGAGTAAATTAGCAAGGGAGGTCCATGTAGTCATGGCTGAATTACTTCCAGTGAGATAGATCATTTAGGCTACAAAGAGACATCGCATTTGTCCCAGGATAGACCAGTTTATCCCAGGACAAAGTGCAATCAGACAGATATGTCTACTGTCCCAAGATATACCTTTAAATGGTTCATGGGATAGGAAGCATTAATAGCTTGTCTTAGGACATCACAAAATGCACATGAACGTTTATTGCAGGATCACATCATTGAATCAGACAGAAAAGTGTCAGTATATTTAGCCACTTAAACACTGATTAAAAGGGTAATGTGTGTACATGCCAATCCCAGAACATTTTTGTTTCAGGACAAACATAGGCACAACTTGTCCAGGGACAAATGTAATATCTGGTCATCCAAAATCTATGCACCGTAGTATTGTTACTTAAAAATGTTGAAGGGAAACGAGGAAAGCTTTATGAAAAAAAAATTAAACATACCCAAGTGTTTTGGAGACCTAACTTCTATATTCATGAGTAATTTTAGGTAGATTTACCTGGACATTTAGGTACTTAAAGATGCAGTTTGGTGCCTTATAGAATTTTCAAAAACTCTTTGCTGGAATAGGTGTGTAACTCACTGGATTCTTTGCTTTACCTGCTCAGACACTTCTGAGAAAAAACCCATGAGGCATCTTTCCCTACCAAAATGCCCTTGATATTCTGTTCTAAGTCACTTTTGAAAATGGAACTTAGGCTCCTAAATCACTTAGGAACTTGTAAAAATTATAACAGCAGTCATTTAATGGGAAAATGTAGGAAAGAATTCCTTTTTGTACCAATGTGCTCTAAAAGCTTCTGAATTCCCTGTGGAATTCATACATTTTGCCCAAAGTAAAATTGCAGCTATTAAAACTGGACTATCAGTGAAATAATGCATGATCTTGTTAAGTAGAACATTTTGTTTCAGTCTCTCTGTTGGATGCTTTGCCAGAATTCCAAAGGGGCTGAGATGCTTATTTTACTACTCATTTGCTTTGATCTGAAGGAGCTCTCTGGTAAAATGCCAAAAGATCTCAGGCTACTGTTTATATGGACCTGGTAGGGCTGTGATTAATTTACTGCAACTCTACTAAAGCACTTAGGAATTTTTTTCCTACGCTAAAAAGAAAAATAGTTTAGGCAAAATGGGCGTGATGAGTCATTTCACTCAGATATGTCACATTGATTCCACTTCCTGAAGATCAGTGGGCCAGATCATAGTATGGTCTGGCTTGGATTCAAAATGACACCGCTCACAATGCATTTTATAATTTGGAAATTTAAAACTTTTCTCAGCTGTGTTTCCTGAAACTATGAAAGGATATTATGAAATGACTTTAAGCCCCTTGCTTTGGCAAGGAGATTATTCTGTTGTCATTTCAGACAATATAATTACCATCCCGATGCTTTTAAATCTCCTTGTCTCCCATTTTTTCCAAGGTAATTTAAGAACATAATGATCTATTTTTAAGTAAAGGCATTCTAAACTAATGTTAAAGTAACTGGTAAAGTTTTCTGACACACCTATTAAAGAGTAAGTCCCCCCTGCCTTTTCTTTTCATCAGAAAACTTTGAGTGACTTCAGTATGTTTACTTAACATGTAAGTTTACACTTTGATTTCAGTACTTTTTATTGGATTTCTAAAAGTTTTAAATAAGTATATTTCAAAGAACAAGAGAAATGCTGAGGGGAAAAACAAGAGCGCAAAAAAGAACCAGCAAGCTTTTCTTGTAGAGGGGGTAGTTTGGCTGAAAAGTAAAGAGATTCATTTATTCCTTTCAATTCTAAGTGCTTATATATATTACAGGATATAAAAAGAAAAGGTTCAGACAATAAAAGAAAGTGATTCCAGAGAGGAAAATTAACCAAATGAGGAATTTTGCTCTTGGGGATCGTTAAAGTGAATGTTTCGCACTGGGACTATATAATTGAGAAGGCAGTGGCATCTTCCTAAAAAAATATAAAGTAATGCACTAAACTGATTTCCACGTTAAAGGAAGACACACACACACACACAAAACAAACAAACAAACAAACTTTTATGAGCATTAAAACTTCATAAAACAAGAGCTGTTAGTAAAATCCTACTTCGTGAGTTTTTCTTTCTTTATGCTTCTCTGAAATAAATGTATTTCAAGCTCAGAGGTCTTTAGCAAACTGAACAAAATTCAATGAAGAAATTTTAAAGTGAGAAATAACAAGAGTAATAGAGCAATAAAATACCAGGTACTAGAACTGAAATTGCCATTCAAGTATGTAGAAAAATTACGCTTGGATGTACTGTTCTATTGTCCTCAGCTCTCACAGTCTTTTTATTCTTTCCCCTGTTTGAATATAAGCATTTAAATAAACTGAAATCATTAAGAACCAAAATATACTTAGTTAAATCTGTTTTTCTTTCATTATTTATTTGAAATCTTACAAAATTCTTTGTCTCCTCTGATAAAAAAGAAAAGATAGAAAAAACATAAGCATTTGGTACTAGATTCAGATGTCTTCTGACTATAAAGTTATTGTAGATTCTTCTTTCCACATGTAAATGTATGACTTGAAAGCTGAGAGATAGATACATAATATTTGCTTAATCAGGCTCTTAATGTGATATTTTTGCATAGATTTAAAAAGCAGTGTTTTTCCTGTTGAAGTGGGATTCTTCTTTCTGCAATGCATTCCCTTTTTTCATAATGGTATCCTAGTGTAAGCTTCTCTGCCACTACAGTTTCTGCTATTGGATGGTTATATCTTCTTTTCCATGCAAACTATCCATCTTTGTGCAAATTTCATTTAACTTTTATCCATTATTTATACCTTTTATTTTTTTCTTACATAGTATCTAATCCAGATCTCATTCCACTACATTGTGAAAGCCCCTGGACAAAACTAGCCCAAGATTAGACCTTAAATATGTAAGGGTATGAAAAAAGATATACAAAATGGGGTTGGCTTCTGTAACTATTATAGAGATATCTCTCAATGGGGCAATGTTTACTTCTAACTTTCATTTGTGCTAATGAATGTGAATTTTATATGCATACATTTTCAAGTAAAAACTAAATTTCTGTATGCAATATAATAGACAATATTATTGTCTCCACTCCCAGGAACTGTGTTTGTCTTTTCTCAGTCTTGACAAACCACAGTTTTATTTAGTTATCTACATTTACAGTTTCCCAATAAAGTGTGCATGTTCTTCAGCTTTTGTCAAGGTTATTTTTTTTTTCCCTGCTTATCTAGTCTAAAGTGAACTATTTTTAAAGCACTCTGAACAGCACTTTTGAGGCTCACAATCTTGAAATACAGTCTTCAGTTTATAACTTATATCCAGAAATGATATTTGAGGGAGGTTTCTTGAAAGCTACATTTTAAGAAGTGATATGATCCATATGTGGACCCTCTCCTCTACTAAAGTACATCTCAGCGAAGCCACACAGACATGGGAACTGTTCAGAGTGAGATTATGGTCTAGTTATCTAATTCCTACCATTCCCATAGGGTTTCAAGAGCTGCTTTCACTTCAGTGAAACTATTCTGATGATCAGAAATGGAATTTTGAATTGCTCTTCTGTGTGACCTCAAAAGATGAAATTCTAATAGGGCATGAAAAACTTTAAGCAAAATGAGAGTTTTTTTATTGCTTAGAGTTTGAATCACCAAGTCTAATTTTTGGATATGCAGCTCAATGACTTTACAGTATTTGCCTTTGCTGGGGAATCTAAACTACCTTAGGTGATTATGGAAACAGAGACTCCCATATAGGCTAGGGACAGAAATGACACATAAACTGGTATAAATGGTTGGAAACCAGTTCAGTTCTGTAACACAACAGGTATTCACTGTATATAAACCTCTTTCAAAATGGATAAAACTGGTTTAAGATAAACCTGGATGGATGTAGTATCAGACTCAACTGATTAAGGTTAAATCAGTTTATTGAAAGTCTGCCCCAGATCCCCTCCAGATTCAAGTTAACTTACAGTCTCCCAGCATCCCAGGCTGCTTGGCACCTCCCCGACAACCTCCTACCCATGAAGTTAGCCCAACGTTGGCCCAAGCTGTCTGCTCCAGCTGAGCAGGGAGGTGTGCTCTAGTTCTCTCCAACTTCTGGCCTGAGCCACTGCTGGCATGAGGCTGCATTTCCAGAATCAAAAGTTAATGTCTGTTCACTTGCTTCTTAGACTAACCTGCAAAGATTGAATTGATTCAGTTTTGGGTTTTTTGACTGTCTGTACTTACCCGTAATGTCTATAACTATCCTTGTCATTAACTCGGCATTCTGGCTCATTTCTTACCTTAATAACTGCAATTCTGAACGAATGACATGGAAAGTACTGGGAGACTCGGATTCTTTCCAGATTTTATGCTAATAGAAAAGGCATGTATGTGTTTTCTACAACTGATGGTACTTTTAGGCCTGCATAATGTACCTAACCAAATGAATTGTACCTCTAATATCTCTTTGTGAAGTTCATCTTTGTTATGAATTGTTATATTTATAATTACGGATAATGGTGTTTATTTTTTTTCTTTAATATCTTAAATATCTTGAATATCTTTAAACAGAGTAATCAAAAAGCCAAATAAGTTTCCAAGGCTCATATTTGCCCAGGATAAGATGTACTATAGAGCAGGGCTGTCCAATTTAGGTATGCCTCTGATTTTAGTCACTGGCAGTGACTGAAGATCTCAAATTCAGTGGTGGGCAAGGAGGTGTGAGGTGATCAGTAGTAGGATTCACCACCTGGGTTCCAGAGCTACTGCAACAGCTCCAGGGACCATGCCAACAAGCTCTTCAGGCTGCAGTTCCCCTCACAGGCTGAATGTGGCCCAGTAGGCTGCCAGCTGAAGAGATGTGCTGTAGAGATTAATGTTCTATTCATAAGAGAAAGAAAAAGATCATCTAATTTTCATTATATTGTAAAGAATCAACTCAGAACTTCAGGGTGACAGCAGATAAAATAGAGCAGTGGTTAGCCATGTTAATCTAAGGTCAGGCAGAAGATAAGACAGAGAGGCATCTTATAAATTAACTGGCTCAAATGGGCATGAGCTCATATTTCTCTAAACCAGTTAGTCACTAATGTCTCACCCTACCCAACCAGCAGGTGGACCACAGGTTCTTCTCCTCCAACATCATAATCTGCTACACCTCCATTTGGTTTCTATTTGCCTCTATTTGGTTTCTGTTTTCTTCTAGGAAGACCGTGTGTTAAACCAGATACTCTGCCTGTATTTCCTTTTCAATAGCACCCTAAAACATGTTAAAACTAGAATAAAATCTATGAAATTAACTTTCTCAGAATGAAGACTGGCCGGATAATGGGTAATGTACTTTTTAAGGGTAAGGTCAGAGAGTGGCAGCACTCCAAAAAGCTGTTCAACCAGCTGGAACTGATGTAGAATCACAGAATCATAGAAAATGCAGGTTGGTAGGGACCTCAGGAGGTCATCTTGTCCAACCCCCTGCGCAAAGCATGAACATCCCCAACTATACCATCCCAGCCAAGGCTTTGTCGAGCCTAGTCTTAAAAACTTCCAAGGATGAAGGTTCCACCACCTCTGTGGGTAATCTGCTCCAGTGCTTCACCACCCTCCTAGTGAGAATGTTTTTCATCATACCAAACCTAAACTCCCCTTGCTGCAACTTTAGACTGTTGCTCCTTGTTCTGTCATCTGCCACCACTGAGAACAGACTAGCTCCATCCATTTTGGAACTACCCTTCAGATAGTTAAATATTACTGTCAAGTCCCCCCTCAGTGTTCTTTTCTGCAGACTAAATAACCCCAGTTCCCTCAACCTCTTCTCAGAAGTGCCCCAGTGCCCTAACCATTGTGTTGGGAATCAGAGAATGAGTAAAGAAAAACAAAAGATGGATATATCTTTTGACAGAGAAAGATTCGGAGGGAAGAGTATACAGCTGCAACCCTTTCACTGCCAAAAGCTTGGGTCTTGACTATTGGACACATGAGCTCTCATTACAGTAAGCTCTCACTACATCACCCTGGATCTGTTCCCGCCAATTAGTTATTGTAGTTAAAAGATTAAACGGTTTTCATAAAACCAAAATAATGTATTGTGTCAAAAGACAACATTTGCCATTATTTACAAAAAGCAATATTTGGAGAAATCATGGATACCATTTTTTCCCCTATATTGGCTATATCAACAGGATTCTGGCAGGTGCCGTTAGAAAACAGAACACATTTAGTATGTTCTTTTCCCAGGCTTTTGATTACTCTGTTCAAATTATGTCTCTGTGTGGCTGGATGGGGCCCATCATTTGGATCCAGCTCACAGGTGGCCTGGGCAGTGCCTATCTGCCCCACAGGCCAAAAAGGTTGAGTTACTGCTCAGGGTGAGAATCAGCAGAAAGTAACTGCGTTTTGAACAGGGTGATTAGAACAATATATACCCAATGCTTATTATGAATTTAAGGGGTAATATTAAGTACTAGATGAGATTTTGTTTGAGGGCATCGGGGTGACGATTTATAATATGTTGTGGAAAAATATCTTAAAAGTATTTTAACATGTTAGAAGTCATGTAGGGATTAAAAATGTTGAAAGAAGTCAGAAGCTAATAAAGTTGTATGTTGAATACACAAGCAAAGTCAAATGATAGAGTTAATGTTAATGATGCAAAGAAAATTTGCTGCTGGAACAAAGTAGACATGCAGTCACTTATGTTGATTGGAAAAAAAAATCTAATCTATACTTGTCTGAGACTGTTTGTATCCTGTTTAGATTATCACCTGAAAAGGTGATCATCCATTCTGAACATAATTTCTACTAGACATGCCATACCTGATATTCACAATTTGGTGAATACAAGTTTTTAAAGAGTTTGCAATGAACAATTGATTTAGATAACTGCTAGGGTTAATCTAAACAGCTGCAATAAAATGATGTTAAAATAAGAAAGCAGCTATTCTGCAGAATCAGACTCTGAGCCTTATTTAACACAACTAAATTACTGAATGACACCAATTAGTCCAAGGTTGCCATTTTTTGACATTTTGTTCAGTAGAAAAGTGTAAACAAAATGCCTGTATTATATAAAAAAAGGTTCCAGAGTCACTGAAGACTTGCAGGTATTTAAACAGATAGATAAATCCAAGTGAAAAGAAATCAGTATGATTTGGTTCTGAGAAGTTGCCCCCATTTCATGCAAATGACATTGTGTGTCACTGGTGGGAAACAATAGTCACAAACAGCAATGATTTCCCAAAGGTTTGTCCTGAAATTGTATGAGTTGTTGCACCAGATGGAAAAATATTCTGAAGGAAGAGATGTTTTCTTTTTCAAAGCAGTATGAATATTACAGAATCTATGGATCTCAGACAGGTGACAACCATTGGCTGCTAAAGTAACAGAGAACTAGGATATGAAAAAAAAATTAAATGGACTTGCCACCTCCTGATACCAACAGTGTGCATATTCCAGAGGCTCTCTGTTGATCTAAGTTGCAGGTTTTTTATATTTTGTCTTTGTCATGTATTAAGGACTCTTAAAATGGGGTGTCCAAACATTAAGGCAATGAAAGATGAGCTAAATGGGCTCTGATTGTCTCAGAGATATTCCTCTTTGGTGGAGGATCATCTGGGCACATCTACATGTGCTATTAATTTGCATTATGCTTCCTATTTAGTAAGATACTGCGCAGTAAGACTTCACTGGGAGCTTCCCTGCCCAGCAGAGGGTTCACTGTGAGCTGTCCTGGGTGTGGGGCAGCAGCTGGTGAGCCTCCTGCCAGGTGCGGGGCACTGAGCTTGCTGGCAACTACCCTGCTTAGTGTGGAGCTGCCTGCTCCGGAGAGGGAGCAGGGCCTGGGAACCAAGGCCCTGCGCGCTCCCCAGAGCAGCTCCATGCTGCACAGAGCTGCTCTGGGGGGTGGGCAGGGTCTGAGTTCCCAGCCCTCGCTCCTCCTCTGGAGCAGTCAGATCTGTGCAACGCGGAGCTGCTTTGTGCTGGGACAGCTCCGCATGGAGATGCCTCTCCTGGGGTGGGTCTTGATCCCCGGGTGGCTTCTAGGCAGTGTCCCTTCTGCCTTTCTTGGCCACATGGGGATTGTGACCCTCCCACTTCCAGGTGGCTGCCAGGCAGCATCTCTGCTAGATAGGGATTACTCTCCCAGCCACATGGGGATCAGTCCAGACCTGATCCCCATGTGCCTGGGACGACGCAGCAGCTGCTGCTGGCAAGACAATTCTCCTAGCAATGTGAGAATCAGGATAGTCCTGATCCCCATGTGGCAGGACCTTAGCCAGGCAGCAGCAGGCCCCCTGTTGCCTAGGCTGACTGGGAGCAAATTGCTCCCAGTCAGCATCTATAAATGCACTATTGTGCAGTGGCTAATGTGGAATTAATTTACTGCCTGCAGGTAATTTACTACCTCCAGGTAGTAGAAAACACCTCATTAGCCTAATTCATTGCACAGTACTTGCTGTACTCATGATGATACTTAAAGCATTACATGGTGATGCTTTACTGTGCAGTAGTTTAGTCTGCTGCACAGTAAAATGCCTCATGTAGAGATGCCTTCTGTAGATTATGTTAGGCAGCTCATATTGCAATAACATTAGACTCCAACATGGGGCCAACATGGGGTGGGAATGATTCTCCAGAATCCCAGGATGCACCACTCCCAGCCCCTTCCTTCCTAGTGGACAATCTATCCTCTGGAGCTCTACTGCCCTGGAGTGACATCTGGGGACACCCAGGGAAGTCACAAAGCAGGTAAAAATCCCCTCCCCCCAATTTCCCTCCACACTCAGAGGCACATTCCCCTCCCCTGCTCCTCCTCTGCTTCCTTTCTAGGCTTATTCCTAAACTCCCACCCGTGCTGGGCTTTTCCCCAATTTCCGGTTCCTCTCTCACCTGTCTGCAACTGCTGTCCCAGAGTGTGAAGAAGTCCCTGTCCTGCTCCATGGGCTGTTCAGGGGGTGTGCTCAGGGAGCAGTAGGGGCATGGGTGGGTGAGTTCCTCTTCCCTGCTTGCTCCCAGACTGGAAACATCTGGCGGTTGAGCTCATCCTGGGATGAACCCACGATGTGTTCTCCACCAGGCCAGGACCAAGCAGGGGAAGGGAAACCTGCCCACCCACCACTGCTGCCACTCTCTGGGATGAACCCAGCCCCCCTGCAGCTCCTGTGGTACGACAGAACTATACCTTTTAAGGACTAACTTACCAAAAAACATTTGGGGCCCCATGAAGCTCTTGTTTTTTTAAGCACAGGTGGTCAGGATCTGAATAAAGCAGATATTATTCAAGTCTTGTAAGTGTTGGATGGACACTGAACTCCACAGACAGATTCCTTAACACAAGCTGTATTAAACCTTCTGAAATAAGATACATGACAGAGTAAGTTATTCTGTGTTATGCTAAACAAGTTGTGAAATTCCTTACTGAATTTCTTTCAGACTGAAAACAATGACAGTGAAATCCTGGGTTCACCTAGGTCAAGAGGAAGATTCTAGACTTCATTGAGACCATGATTTCACCCTTGAAACTTTGCTATTGATTTTGGCGGGTGCAAAAGAGAAGCCCTTATGCTTATCTTCAATGAAAAAAATATCTCCTTAACTAGAGGAAACCAAGGACTTGCCATAGAAAAGCCTTTATTCTCGTGAGTACTTAACCAACTATTTCCATTAATTTCCTAGAAATAAGACATGAGAGGGAGGGAAGTCATGTGCCACAGGTCTATTTGGTATCCTAACTGTTTAGGTTTATGCACCTTCTCCTTTTCTTCGGGTCAGCTGTCCTACACAGCATTTATTTGCTTACAGAAATGTAGTACACAAAAACCATGTCAAGAACCAGTAAAATAAAATATTCTACCTGTGCTATACTCTTATTTTTCAGGTTCTTCCCTGTCTTGTAAATAACATACCCACCAGATAATGTGGCAAATACAAGTTACTAATAAGTATTTTATTGAATAGATGAATAAATAAAACCATGACCCTTCTGCAAATTTACTGCTGCCTTTCTGCTGAAGTGACTTGCTTGGCTGTGTTCTCAATTTGAAATGTATAACCAAGAACTAAGTAAACAGAACTTTTATAGTTAGTAGAATTTCTTGTGGGTTTTTTTCTTTGCTTTTCTCCTGAGTTTGGCAACCATTGTTCCTTCTGGATCATGGTGTATGAAGGTCACTCAGACCTTCCATGAATATGCCTGGGCTGGAGTTTTTGGAAGTGTAGAGGCTGCCCAGACCTTCCATTCTCCCTTTAGGACACTGAGACTGAAATGCCAGACTGAGTCCAAAAGCTTGGTGCCTCCATGGCTGTATTTGTATAACCCTTGGGAAACTGAACCCAGGTCCACCTGTGTGGCAGGGATGGATTCTATCACTGAACCACAGGGAATTCCTCTTTGCCTAAGTGCTTCCAGGTTAATTTAACAAACTGAGAGAATTGCTAAAGAAAGAAGGATGTCCTTACTATTTTTTCCCCCAGAAAAAAAGTGTATCACATTTGCAGACCATCTCTCTCAACCAATTTCAAAGTACTTTGGTGTTTTGTTCTCTTGCTGTGTGCAAATAGCATGCAACTGCCTATCATATGCATAGACTGACAAAGCATCAATGTTGAATTATAATGGATTTTTTTACCTCATTAAATTGAAAAGAAAAACTACATCTTGTAGGTTGCTTGATTTAAATATCAAATGTGTACACAATCTCACTTTGCAAAGAAACTAATATTACAAAACCCATCCTTCTCTTTGATGCTAGTTGAAGACTTAAAAAAAAGGGCAGGTGATTAGAAGACATATATCATTGAATGGTTTACAAAATAAATTTACATAGCAATTCAGTACCCCTAAGCATTATTGTTGTTCCTTGAAATGATATGATTTTCCCAGGAACCTGTTTCAGTGATTTGCAGCGGTCTATAACACATTGTGTCTAGAAGAAAATCCAAAGGGAATGATATGGTTATGTGATAAGAGAATGGGTTTTGATGGAAAAAAACAATTATTAAAAAACCCCCACTGCTTAGAAGTTTCTCAAGCTCTGTGAAAGCTCTGTTCTGGACATACACAGAGAGAGGCATTTCCTCCTGCTTTCATTTAAAGTGCATGACAGCTGGAACATCACTCTAAAAGAGTTGTGCTCCTTATTGTGACCAGTAGATAATTCAATTAAATGTGTGAGCTTCAAGGGTCTGTCTTTGTGCTGTCTCCTGTTATGTATATTATTTGTTTGGCAGAGGGAGGGGTTATTCACTTTTTTTTATCATTTTGTCTTACAGTAGTTGAGTGATTGTATTGTTACAATTGCTCATAAAAAATATCTACTGAATTATTTTTAACAGTTTTTGTTTTGGTAGAAATTGATGGTAATTGATGATAGGGCACAGTCTAATATTTGAGTTCTTTTATTTCTTAGGTCATGAAATACATTAATAACAATATACCTCTTTCTAAATACATTGCCAGCTTAGACCATATCAGAAAATAAGGGTAAAATGTACTTTTCCAAATCTTGATGCAACATTACAGCCACAATGTAAGATAAGCTCTTTATGCAAGTCAAGGCATAACATTTAATGAAAACATGGTCCCTATCAGAACAGGCTTATAATCTAGGACCCTGATTCCCCTGTTCATTGTGCACAGGCAGGTTGACACTAATGGGACTCTACACAAGCACAACATATTACCCAGGGGTATCACTACCTCTTCCTTATTTTTTGCACCTAATTTTAAACCAAGTTATTTGCTTCTCTGTGAAGCTGAGAAAGGACAATATAAAGCAGAGTGTATGTGCTTATGCACATGCATAATACAATTTTGCTGGCAAATTATTTTTTTTTACAATTTATTACTGGTTGCAATGCATGGTCATTTTTTTTTTTCAAATGCATGCCTTTGAGAATGGAAGAGAAATATTCAAAGGGCATTATGGAAATTTGGTGGCCAGCACCTATTTGCTTTCATTAGGAAATGGAATCCCTAACTCTCTCATCTGAAGATGCTTTTTTAGACTGAAACTTTTCCCTCACTTACATCCCTGTGCAAAGCCTGTCAGATTATGGTTAATGTCCATAGATGCCTTTTAAAGTAGGAAATGAATAATTTGAAAACAGACTTTTAGAGTAAATGCTATTAACTATCATTGAGTTTCTGGAGAAAGGGCATTCTGCCCTAATACAACTAGTGGACTGTTGAAGGATCTTGGACTATGTAAACAGCCCAGGGAATTCATTTCATTCTTTCATCCAGTCAATAGGAACATAAGCAGAAATAGCAAAGTGTCTTCTTAAGTTTAAGGCTAATGGTTAGGAGAGATATGCTATCTATGGCATGCTTAATTGTAGGATGGTGATACAAGGGCACAGACAGGGTAAAACTATTACACTTGCTTTCTCCATGCATAAACAAATAATACATGTCTGAATTTTCTCTCAGATTAGAAACTGTCAGTGTTTATTTAGTTTATATATCAACTTAAATGAGGGGAGAAGTGCAATTTTGGATTCAAATTGGATATCAGTTCATCATTTGGTGTAATTTTCTTTAGACTAACAGATACTTTATCAAATGCTACTGTAAAAATGTGCCTCTAATGAGGACAGTTTCTGCTTCATTTTCAAGGTTGTGGGTAAAGTTTTGAAATATCCATAAAGACAAGAAACTTAGGGTACGTGCACACATTCACCACACCCACCCTATTTAAGCCAGCTGATCATAGACTGGGGGTGGCTTGGAAATGCATTTGCTAGTGCTGGGAGTCATGCTAGAACCTAATCCAAGTAAGTCAGGGTAGGTAGAAGGGCAGGGAGGATCATGAGAACTAAAGGGACAGCGCAGGGGGTGTTAGCAGGTCCAGAAAGGTTTGGTGGGATCTGGGGAGGGGAGCTGGCTAGTCTGCAGGAGGATTGGTCGGTATGTTGAGTGGGAGTTGTCCATCCAGGGGTGGGGAAGTGTGAGGAGGGGTTAAAATAGCCCATTTGGGGTTGGATTGGTAGGAAGAGTCAACCCTGGGGCTGGGATGAGCAAATGCAGTTTCTCACCCTACTCCAAATACATGCAGACACTCAGCAGTTCAGGCTATCCCAGGGATGGGAAATTATTTGGGCTGAGGGGCCACTTAACAAGTTTTGGTGAGCTATCAATAGCCACACACACAAAATCTTTCAGACGATATCATTTTAACAAATTATGGATAAAAAACAAATCATGTACTAAAAATCAAACATTTACTATAAAATATTTTTAAAAACCCAGAAAACAAGCAACTCAGTGAGGTGTTCCGAGTTACATAACTTACAGGTGGCTTGGGTGGAATGTGTGCATGTGTATGTGTATCATTCTGTGTATCATGTGTATGTCTGTCCTGTGCCCTCTGTGTGTGTATCCATCCTGTTTATTCTTCATGTACCCATTCTGTGTCTCTTATACATGATCATCCTGTGTCCTATGTATTTTGTGTCTATCCTCTGTGCATGTGCGTCTGTTCTGTATATTCTGTGTCCACTTGCCTTGTGCGTCCCCACGAGTCCTCCATGCAGCCGCATTCTAAGGCTGAAAATGCTGTAACACAAACAGACTATGAGCTTTCCAGGGGGAACAAAGCTGACCACAGACACCTGGTGCCAAGCAGCTGGAATAAAAGGGCCTGGCAACCCACACACATAGCCTGCCATACACAGGTGCCCAGGCCCCAGCTCCCATCCCTGCCATCCCTGGCAGGGCCTGGTAGTAGTGGTGCCTCTCCCCTGTGTGCAGCCAACCCACCTCAAGCCTGGGGGATGCAATGAGACAAGGGAGCCATCAATTACCACTGAGCCCCACTTGCTGCTGATGCTGCTCTGCTCTCTGATTCCCTGCTGCTGCCACCTCTTTTGCCCCTCACCCCCGACAGGTTGTTTCCTCTGGAGTCACCACAGGGCATATGGGGACTTTTGGGATGGGAGGTAGGCAGTGTGTCTTCATTTATACTTTCCTTCTCCTCCTGGTCTGGCTGGGGCCAGCCCACCTGGCTCCCCAGCCCCATCCCTTGCACCATCTCCTCCACCTACCAGTCCCTGGCATGGAGAGAGGGCAGAAGCCTGGCTAAAAGTTTCTAGGTTCTTGTCTGTTAGGATGGGCATAGGAGCTGCTGTTGCTGCTGCAGCTGGTACCTAGTGCATGGGGAAAGAAGATGGCAGAGAGGTGCCAGCTTTGAGAGAGGCAGCCATGGGCCAAATAGAATTCTTTTTCAGAGAAGCAGCTGAATAGAATCACTTGGCATGCTGTATTTTGCCCATTCCTGGGCTAAACCATTCCCCATCTTAGTTCACCTCTTTCTCTAGGTGAACTAATTTAGATTAGGCCAGCCATTTTTGCCAGATTTAACATCCCCAAATATCTGCACAGATCAGCACTTGGATCAACCTAGCCCTAGTTAGGTAGACCTAAATGTAATGTCTGCATGTGCTCTAAAGGAAGTGGATGAAAGATGTATATAAAAGCATGATAGAAAAATTGAGGTTGTTCTGAAACAATGGAATCATCACCACTGAAGAATCATTATTTTCATTATGTGTCAACTACTGGTAATTTGATATACAGTCTGACATATCTAGTAAAAAAATGAAGTAACTGTAACTAAAGCTCATTTCCTTGTTTCATTTTAGGCTCTTCTCTTTTGGAATATTTGCTAAACTTTTGGGTGAGCAAGTTTTTATTATGGAGAATGTTCAGGCAAAGATAAAGTATCTTAAATGCCTGTGCACATGAATAATTTCACAACAAAAACAGGGCACGGGAATAGGAAGTAGGGCTGAGTAAAACGGCTATGTTTCGTTTCCGTTTCAAATTTGGCCGTTTTGGAGGACAGTGATTCGTTTTGGTGTTTCAGATCACTGTTCCATTTCAATTTGGCCAAATCTGTTTCAGAGTTTGAATGCTGTTTCAAAGATTAGGATCGGCCAGGGAGAGGCAGGCAAAGCCAGCTGGCTGCAGGTCCTCCCACGGCTCCTCTGGCTGTGCCTGCCTCTGCCCTGATGTGGGGAGCTGCGGGAGAAGCCCCCATGGCTACCCTGCCCGGTCCCATCCCCCAAACTCACCGGCTGCAGCAGCGGTGATCAGGCCCTCTGAGGGCTCATGGCAGAGCCCCCCTGTGCAGTGGGGGATAGTGAGGGGCAGCAAAGATCACCCCCCCACCTTGCACCCATGTGGCAGCTGCCCCATGGCATGGGTGCAGCATGGCTTGACAGGGTGCTGCATGCTGTCTGAGAGCTGGGGCTGCTGAGGCTGAGTGGTGCTGGGTTCTGGCTGAGAGGTGGAGCCACCCCAGCTCTTATTGTGTGGCACCCTGCTGAGCTGAGCGCCACCCGTATGATGAGACAGCTGCCTCGTGGCTGCAACGATGCCCACTGCCCTGCACTGCTGCGGGGGGCTCTACCACAAGCCCTCAGAGGTCCTGATTGTCACTGCTGCAACTGGTGAATGTGGGGCTTTTTTTTTTTCAAGTGCCGGGCAAGGGATGGGGTGAACAGGGCAGCCATGGGGGGTTCTGCTACAGCTCCTCCTACCCGGGAAGAGGCAGGCACAGCCAGAGAAGCTGTGGAAGAAGGGCTGTGGGGCTTTGCCAGACTATTTCTGGGGGGTGCCTCCGAAATATTCTGAAACATCTGAAACATTTCCAAAATGTTTTGGATGGTTTCATTTCATTTCGGAGATGTTTTGGAGCCTTCCATTTCATTTCAGATTCAATGTTTCAGGCACCGAAATAAGCCAAAATACCTCTGAAATGAAATGGCTGCCAAAATTTTGCACAGCCCTTATAGTAGGTTGGAAGATATTGAAATGATCTGTGCTTCTGTACCTGAGTGAATCATAGAGCACATCTGAAAATAATGGAAAGAATTAATCAGCATGGAGTCTAGTAGATAAGAAGGCAGAGTCAGTAGCTGCTTGAAGCCAATGAAGAAGGTTTAGTTAAGATTAAGCCAAGAAAACAATGATAGCTGCTAAGTTCTGAACCCTTCTGAAATTCTGGCCACTTCACCTTGTGAAGAAGGTTTACTTTAGGAACAGTTGTGGGTAACTGCATATGTTGAGTAATTGAAAAGCTTTCCCTTGAAAATAATCTTGGGTAAAGATCAGACTGTAAGTAAATATGTGCGTGTGCTTTAAACAATGCCTAAAAATATTCAAGGCATAAAGTCAAGCACTCTCAAAAATTAGACAATACCAAGATAAACATTGCGTGTGACACCTTTGTTTTGGCCTATTTATCCATAATAATTGTTACAGTTAGCTAGTTTTTCCCCACAAGATGTTCACTGGCTCCCAGACCCAGCTGCCTTGTCTAGCCCAATCCCATTTTCCCCAATTCGTAACCTACATTGCTTCTTAAATGCATTGGGGTTTTTTGATTGAAGCTGATGAAAGATGAGTTAAGGTAGTAATAGTAATATTGAGGAAGTGTTTCATAGTTATTCATTTCTGCTAACAAAATAAAGTACTTTAATTTTAGGGAGGTTTCTCATTTCTTACCTACCTACAAATAGGAGAAAAGTTTTCACAGTATGAAAAATGGGACAACATTAGTATGAGCCGACAAATCATGAGAACTAAAGGGACAGTGCGGGGGGTGTTAGCAGGTCCAGAAAGGTTTGGTGGGATCTGGGGAGGGGAGCTGGCTAGTCTGCAGGAGGATTGGTCGGTATGTTGAGTGGGAGTTGTCCATCCAGGGGTGGGGAAGTGTGAGGAGGGGTTAAAATAGCCCATTTGGGGTTGGATTGGTAGGAAGAGTCAACCCTGGGGCTGGGATGAGCAAATGCAGTTTCTCACCCTACTCCAAATACATGCAGACACTCAGCAGTTCAGGCTATCCCAGGGATGGGAAATTATTTGGGCTGAGGGGCCACTTAACAAGTTTTGGTGAGCTATCAATAGCCACACACA
>NW_017728907.1:1199919-1220536 GCF_001723895.1 Crocodylus porosus | reverse complement strand
CAGCACTCTTTCCTGCTTATGCAGGGGGTCGGACTCGATGATCTATTGAGGTCCCTTCTGACCCTAGCATCTATGAATCTATGAATCTATGAAAAAGGCAGAAATATCAGAGTAGAAAGATCCCTTGAACAGGGATGTGTTAGACCAGTGCTGTCTAATGGCAGCGTGTGGGCTACATCCAGCATGCAAGGGGATAACATTTGGCCCAGGCTCCTGTCTGACTGCTACTTCCCACATTGTTTCATGCACTGTTGGCATAACATTGGTGGCAAAAGGAGGCTTGTGCTCCCCAGCTGGCAGTAGTGGGGGGAATATTTTCACAGGAGCAGTGGGGTGCTGCACTTAGTGGGAGTACTGAGAAGCTTGTGTGGTGTGCAGCCCTTATGGCATGCAGCCCATGCACTGTGCAGTCCAGGGTTGGTGACTGGTGTGATGGGCAGCTCCCAACCCCTCTGAACATTAGACAATTGATGACAGTGTAACATGTACTGGAAATTTGTGGATTCAGTCCATGCACTGGACAAGATTAAAACTCACACATAATTTCTTAATTCTCCCAGCCAAGGTATTAGAACTGCTTGAAAAATGTCAACATTTTTTGTGAAAAATAGGGATACATTTGTAGCACAAAAGCTACAAAATGCATCCTGAGATCAACTCTCAGCATAACCAGAGTTTTGATAAACCATGATAACTGTATTTATTCATTTGTATTGTGATGGTGCCGCCCCATGTGGGATCTAGGAAATGATCCCAGAAATGAGTAACTTTAAAAGATTAAAACTTGTGTTAGGTGAAGCATTATACAACAAACTCGAACTCTGCTGATGTTCATTCCAGTGCTGCACCTACTCTGATAGGGAATGTCTCTCCTAAATCTCTAGCATCCAGGCATCTGACAGGTATATTATATTTTGCTGGATGTGTGGGGTTTTCTTGTTATAATCTTTAATAGTATTCAAGACCTAAATCAGATGCAGCTGCCTATAATGCAGTAATTTAATTTTAATGACTCAAGCTACATGCTTTTGTATTGGCTACCTTGTTTTTTTGTAATTGTGTTGGTATTTATAATGGTTATTATAATAAAGCATATTAGTCAATGGTCATTAAGGTGACTGAGGAGAAAGGTACATCTCAGCTAGTGCTGTAAGGTCAGATTCATGAAAGGTATAAATGGGTATAGGATTGTTATTTATAAATGTTTCTAGTGAATAAATGCTATGCATATTTTGGAAATCAGTAAATCTGTTTAAATGAGTTGTTGATTGGCACTAGAAATTCTTGCGTTTTAGTAAATAGATGTAATGATAATGATTAAACTTCTGTGCCAACAGTCAAATATCATGAAGATGAAAAAGTGTTAGTTTCTCCTTCTATAATAGTGATTTACATTTACAGATATGCAGCCAGTTGCTAGAGCTGTTCTTTTCCTTTCTTTTCTCTTTCTTCAAATGAAAAATGGCTAGCTACCTAGTCAGGGTTCAATCTGGAAAAGTAATGAGTTGTTCTCAGTGGTACAGCATGCCTTAAGTTTCAACCTTGTATGGATAAGCTAGGTCAGAGGTTGGCAACTCATGGACCACAGGCAGAATCCATGGAAACATTTGATCTAGCATGTAGGCCTGGGGATTTGGCTTTTCATCCATGGAGCTCTCCCCATGCTGCCACATGGAAGTGGTGACTATGGGACCTCTCCCCATGCTGTCATAGACAAAAGAAATGGCATCAGTTGGTCCTAGTACCCAAGCACCTACTTCTGACCTGAGCTGGGTCATTCCAGCCAACAACTTGAAAAAGGCTGCCGACCACTGGGCTTAGTAGTTTTCATTTTAGTGGGTTTATTGATAAATTAGAGATGCAGTTGCCATTCATTGATAAATTAGGGATGAAGGTGCCATTAATTAAACCAACCTGTCTAATTAAGTTCCTGGGACAGACACTGTCCATTTTATCCAACGGTTATAAAAAGTAAAATTTTAAACAGTACTGGGGGTTGGAGTAGCTGCTAGGTCCCAAGGCAACCTCTTTTCCAGGGCAATGTGCATCTCACAGAGCAACCTAGAAAGTTTCTAGCTCTTGTTTTGGCCCCATGTATCTTTCCAACACACCTTGACATTAGCCAACTTCAACAGCAGGATGCTCTTGAACCTGTGTAGAGCATGGCCTGGTGGTTAGAATACTTTGATGGGGAGTGAGCATTGAAGAACTCCAAGTATGGAGGACCTAAAATCCAAGGGCTTTTTTAAACATGCAAGCGCTGCAATGCCAGATGCTTTGAAAATGCACGCAGCGACATATGCAATTGTATAAGTAGCAAAATGCATGTCAGCACTGATAAAATGGCAGCGGCGCACTTTTGAACAAAAACACGTTGGATGTGCTTTAGTTCAAAAGTGCACTGTCACCATTTTCTGTACACTGATGCGGATTTTGCCACTTATGCGACGGCATATGAAACAGCACAGTTTGCCTCAGTTAGCGTGCAGAGCAGACTCAATTAATCAAGTCTGCTCTAAAGTGGTGGACCTCCAGCACATTGTGGGACAGAAAAGTATGTGTATGAATGCCCCAAGTATTCCATTTTCTGAGCAAGTCTCTTAACCACTTAACCACTACACCAGAGCAGGCCTTGCAGACCAGATGAGTGGCATGGAAACAGTCTGAAGGCTGGATCCAGCCCATGGAGCCCCTCTGCCTCATACCTGATTTGGTGGCCACCAGAACCCATGCTATATGTACCCTGAATGGATAATGTGTTCAGTTCAGTCTGGCCAGACCAGTACCTGTGCTGTATGCAATAGCCAGTCTGACTAGACTGTGCTGCATGTGGCACCTACTCTGGGAGCTGCAGGCCAAAACAAGAGCTAGAAACTTTCTAGGTTGCTCTGTGAGATGCACATTGCCCTGGAAAAGAGGTTGCCTTGGGACCACCACACACAGTGCCTTCTCCAGGCAGACCAGACCCTGTGCTACATGTGGTGCCTGTGAGTGCCACATGCAGCATGGATCCCAGACCAGCTGGAGTGGGTGCTGTGTGTGATGCACATTCCAGAGTGGGCACCGAATGTGGCACAGTCCAGCTGGGGTGTCCACCATGTGCAGCCCAACTGATGTTCCTGCTGTATTGCAGTGCAGGAAGCTCCCATGCTGTCTGCTCTGGGATCTGCGCTATGTGCACCATGGGCGTGGCCACTGAATCAGGTATGCTGGGGAGGGGGAAAGTGGAGGGAGAAGGAAAAGAAGGGGGTCTTTGGGCTAGAGCTGGTCTGTGGATGAATGTGTATGAATCAGGTTGGAACCAGGGGCCGTACCAGCAGTCAGATGGTGGGGCTTTGCAGGCCAGATCTGGCCCATGGGTCATATGTTTGGCACTCCTGCACCAAACTAAAGGTAGAAAGGACTACCATCTCACTTTTTCCTAGATTACATGGAATTTTCAGCTGAACTAGGATCTAAAATCTTCATAAAGGGCCCAAAATACAACTTACATGGCTAATGTTAGTTGATAACCTGGTGAAGAATGTCTTGCCTTGACCACCCAATAATTAGATTCTATATATGGAAAATTTATAAAGTTGTTATCATTTTCCAGGTATAGAATCTAATTATTGTAGGTTTGCCTTGAATTTGTCCTCCTCTCGCTACTACAGCAGGGAAAATAAATCTGAAAGAGCCACACAGCTCGCTTCACCCCCTCCCCTCAGCTTCTTCCCCCTGTAGTCCCTTCCCTTGCTTAATGCCAGGTTCTGCTATCTTTGAGCACATGGAAGTGAGGAGTGACTTTGAAAACACTGGGTGCATCCATACATGCAATAAATGTGAAGCAGTAAATTCTAGTGTACATATGTTTATGCATGCACCTAGGACCCTGGCATATTGATTTGGGTCAGAGTAGCCCCAGCTGGCAGGGAGACCTTGGGGTCAGCCTGCCAGCCTGGGCTTGCTCTGACCTAGCTCAATGTGCTGTGGAGGGACTGGCTAAGGCATAAGGGTCCTTGACTGTGGGCCTAGCCAGCAAGCAACCCCCACACTGAAGCACCCCCAAGCCCCAGCCAACCCCATCAGCATGTACATGTTCATTTCTGCACAGTAAATAATGTTGCCATGGGATAGTTCTTGTATATATAAGTACTAACCTATGATTGCGTTTATTATTTACTGTGACCTAATAGGTTAGATGCAGAGACTTTACTGCAGATCTAATTAGGCATCTCCGCAGTAAACATCTCATGTAGCTACAGCATCTGACTTTGAAATAAACAATTTTTAAATAAATTACTATGGGTATCCATAGATTTAGTTCATTCAGAATTGATGCTTTATATGTTTTTCAAAAGAGCTGCAAGTTTTAGCACACATAGTCCAAAAAAATACTTTTTAAGCAGTACTTTTGTATCTGCTTATGTATAGTGAAAATTATGAATGAAGTTAGGACACAACCAAAAGGCTTGTGATTTACCATATAGTTCAAAGAGCTGGGCCCAAACAGAGTCAACAGTGTTTCAAGTCATGATGACCCCATAGCTAAGCTTTGCCCAATATGTGTGTGCATTCTAGCTATTCCTCACAAAGGGTCCATATACTAATTAGCCCCCATTCATAACTGGAACTGGGTGTTCTTGTCATGTGTTCTAGGATCCTTAAATAACTTATATGCAGATAAGGCACATAAGTAGCCCAGCTACACCTCATCAAGGGCAGGGCCAAAATAAGCATGTGAGACAGGCAGAGAGAAAAAGCAAGAGTGGGATTCTTGGTGAACTGTTTGGGACCCAATTTTGTGATGTTTGCCAGACATGTAAGGCTGGTGAAAAAACAGAAATCATTAGAAATGGGGGGAAAAGGCCAAGCTCAGCTGTGGATATGAGAAGGAAGTTGAAATGCATTCAATATAGTGGCTTACCATGACTTGAAAAAGAGTTGATGCTGAGGGGGCTGAGCACAATGGGCATTCCAATAGATCTTATTCAGATAGGCTGCAAAAGTCTATCCAGATGGTAGGTTCCTATCCTGGCAGGGGGGATACCGTGATCCCGAAGGAGGTCGAGCTCCCCAGGGTAATTGTCTCTGATATGTCTTCCATGGGAGGTCTATATTGAGCAGGTTCTTTTTGGTATTGGGTGGTGGAACCGGAGCATGCTCCATCCACTCCATGCATTGACCTGGTATTACAGTGCTTCCAGGACCGGTGCAAAAAAAAAAAAAAAAAAAAAAAAAAAAAAAAAAGGGGTCCTATCAGTGGTATCTCAGCTCCTCTTTTGCTAAGATCAAATGTAGTAGCTGGGCAGTGACTCGGTTTTCTACCCTGATTGATGCAAGGAGCACCAGAGGGATAGTGATGGAATGCTGGGATGGAGGAGGAGGAGGAGTTCTTGGAGCCTAGAACAGCATCAACAGCAGTTTTGGAGAGGAGAGTGGCAGTTATACATGGGAAGCAGATCAAGAGATGAGAAGTGAATCAGAGAATGGAAGAGAAGATCGAAAGTCTGATGGAGGATGGATGAAGGTGGGGAAGAATGGAGGTAGGAAAGAAAGGTGTAGTGGGATCAGTGATTTTGGAGGAGGCGTAACTGAAGGAAGCAAGGAGGGAAGAGTTCAGTGATCAAAACGAAAAAGAGAAGAGAAGGAGAGGAGATCAGCAGGGAGGAATGAAACAATGATTGAAGGAAAGAGGAAGACTAGTGGGAGGAATAAACCAGATCTGCAAGAGAAAGAAGATGGGAGGAAGCAAGAGATGGAGTGGCAGGTAATCTACACCTGAGAATAAGAACAGTACTAACAGGGGAAGGAGAACAGAGAAGTCAGATGATGAATAGATAATAATTTATCGAAAAAATATTGTTTGAAATGTTGGATGTTAAAGAGGAACATTTGAATAGCCTTATCACCTTTCCTAACCAGAAAACATGGGACATTTCATACTGGAGTTAAAAAGGTTATGAGGATTTTTGGAAGACATATGCAGCAGTAGGTGAGATAGAGGAAATTGTGGGGATAAGCTTTATTGAGAGAGAAAATACTATGGAAAGGGTAATCATTATTTAAATGTATATAGATATGCTTGAGATGGGGGGGTAGAGAAATGGTTGGACAATTATGTACAAAAAGTTATGTATGTTGAAAAGATACATGATAAATATGGTATATGAATGGGATTTTGAAGAGCCCGAGTGGTAATGAGGGCTGATGAGAGGAGTCCTAGTAGAATAATACACTTACTGACAGTAATCCAATTAGGGCCACACCAAGGGTTTACAATGTATTTCAGAGAGCCTAAATTCTGTAGCAAGTATAGGCAGGAAGGAGATCTGGCCACATACTGCCAGTAAACTCTATGCTACAGATGTGAGTGGAAAGGACACAAGGCAGCAAAATGCCAATAAATACTGTAATATGCAGGGAGGAGGGACACTTAAGGCAGCAATGTCTGTGGTCTTTTTCAAATAAAGCTAGAGCTACAGAGGGACACAGAAAGGGAAAACAGGGAAGAAGATGTTGAATCAGAATGTATGACAGTGGTGGAGATGCCTCAAGAAGGAAGAGGAGGGAAGGAAAAGAGTAGTATCTCAGTAGGTAAAGCAGCACATCTGGGGACAAAAGAGGGAAAAGAAGGAAAGATAAGTGGAACAAGTGACCTTGAGACTGAGGAGAGAGATGAGACAAAGGAGAGAATGCTACAGGAAAAAGGAGGAGGAGTGAGGATGAAGCAGGAGAAAGAAGAATATAGCCAGATTGGGAAAAGACAGAAATCACAGACTATGAAGCTTAGAAAGAAGGAGGCAGACAGAGAGGGAGGGAGGGAGATGGGCAGATGAAAAGCTCAGAGACTAATGGAGAGGGGAAAAAGGAAGTGGGGAAGCAGAAAGGTGGAGGATAGGGGAACCTTGCTTGAATATCAAAGCAACAAAACAATTTGCAAAAGCTATGGGGGTGTGAAAAGGGGGAGGTTTAGAGCTGCATGTGTCAAGCAGCAGCATAGAACACTTACAAAAGTGATAGAAATGTGTGATTTAAATGGACAAATGCTAGTTTCTGTATTGCATTTATAAATGTCAGAAGCATGTTATTAAAGAAGAGGTGGGATAAGTTTATGGCAGTAGTGAATGGGGTCAAAGTGGACTTGATATGGTTGCAGGAGTGTGGAATCCCATGGGAGAAGGATTATAAATTTTGTAAAAAGATGGGGATGAGGACCATTGTGGTGGATGATGTTGGAAGTAAAAGTGGCTCGAGTCATGATTTTGCTCTACAGTGAGGGAGTGGAAATGGGGCAAGTGCAAGTGATTGTGAAAGGGGGACTGCAATGGATGGTGATACAGTTATAAAAGAAAGTGTTAGAGCTTTTTAATATATATGCACTGGCTGAAAGTGAAGGAAAGATCACCCAGTTAAATAAATTAAGGGTGTATGTAGATAGAGGTAGACAGCAAAATTTAGTGGGGGTTTCAATGGCATTATTGAGGAGGAGGCTATGAGAGAGGACAGAGGGAAGGACAAGCTAGACAGCTAATCAAAAGTACAGATTAATATAATAAAAGAAGGATATTAAAAAGATGTATGCTGGTAAGAAACTGATTATGAAGATGAAACCAAGTGAGAGACAAGTGCTGAGGACTGATTTTGTATTAACATCAAATGGGCTATGGATTATAAAGAAGGAGATTTTAGATGTGACCTTCACCAATCACTGGGTGTTGATAATTCAAGTGAGTATAGATGAAAGTAGAGGTAGGAGGAATGGGATGTGAAAGTTACATGTTCAATTTTTGCAAGATCAGAAGACCTGTCAAGAATATGTGAAACTCTATAAAGGATAGAGGATGCTGAGATACTACAAAAGTGTTTGGGAGTGATGGACAATGATCAAAAGAATAAGATAATTTTTCAGAAATATTGGTTGAAGAGAAGTGAGGAAGAAGGTGGAAGAGCTAGAAGAACTACAAGCAAAGAAGCAGGAATTATTTAAGGAGGTGGTAAGAGTGCAAGTGAAAGAAGAACTGGAAGACAAAGCAACAGACTGAAGAACGATTGAAAAAGAAAATGGATGAGAACTCTTCCTGAATGGAGCACCAAGGGCAGAGAAGGGGGAAGAATGATGTATTTTTTGGTGAAACTGAGGAAAAGAAGGAAGCAACTGAAAGCAGTGAAAACTGAAGAAGGAATTTAAGTAGGAGAGAGGGCGAAGGTGTTGGATGTGGTGGTGGAAAATTTATAAAGAGGTATACGAAAGAAGAAGAGTGGATGAAAGAAAAAATGACAGTGTTTCTTGAGGGGATAAAGGAAGGAATAGAGGATGGAAAAGAACAAAAATTGGAAGAGAAGTTAGGTATGAGAGATGGAGGACTGCCTAAAAGCCTGCAAGAAAGGAAGGTGCTGGGAAGAGATGGTCTCCCAGTGGAATTCTATGAAAATTTTTGCCAATGGCTGGGGACAGATATAATAAAGACATACCAGAAAATAATGGAGGGTGGGGAGATATGAGAGGATTTTGCAGAAGGCGTGGTAATTTTGATAATCAAAAAAGGGAAAGGAAGATGTGTTAGGCAACTCAACCCAATAACTCTTTTAAATGTAGACCACACATTGATTACAAAAGTATTGGCCAAACGAATGTGAGACAGTTTTGCAGCTGTGATACAAAAAAAAAATGTGCCGGTTCTGACAGCAGGATATCCCAGACCCTATGGTTAATAAAAAGTGTAATATGTGATTTGCAAGAGAGGACAAGGAACATGCTAATAATGAATTTAGACTTGGAAAAAGCTTATGTTAGGGTTAAACATGATTTCATGTTTGAAGTACTGTGGATGATGGGGTGTCCTGTGAAGATAACTGGATGGGTCAAAGTGTTACACAGTAAAGTGGGAAGTCAAGTACTCGTAAATGGTTACTTGAGCAATGAAGTCCCCATATAATTAAGGGTAAGACAGAGATGCCCATTCTCCCCCTATCTTTTTGTGTGCATGATGGAGCCAAAGGTGCAGGTAATTTGTTATGAGAAGCTGATAAGTGGTGTGAAGACACCAGGAGAAGATAAATATGCAATATATATGGATGATGTGAACATAGTGGCTCAGGGCAATGTATCAATCAAGAGGGTACTGATGCATACTGAGGACTATGGTGAAGTGTCAGGGGTGACATTAAATAAGATGAAATGTATGCTGATGGGTTTGGGGAACTGGAATAATTTATAGAAGTTCAGGTTATGGGTGATAGAAGGCGTAATCAAGATCTTGGGAATCCCAATGGACAGCAGAGGGAAAGGAACAAAGGCATGAGAGAAATTAGACATAAGAATGAGGCAAATCTTGGGATTGTGGAGTGGCAGAATGTTATCTTTCAAAGGTCAAGTGGCTTCAGAAATAACATTACTCTTGCTGATCATCCTTTACACACAGGTAGTATATTCACAGTCATGGCAGCAAATAAGGAGGGTACAGAGGCAAATACAGTTTTTTGGGTGGGAGGAGGGGACAGGAAAAAAAGGGTAGTCAGAACAGAGCTATACAAAGCCAGGGAATTAAGAAGTTGGGAAGTGCTCAATTTGGAAAGCTTTGTGTGTAATTACTTTATAAGTATGTCCTGTAAAGAGGCAATGCGATGGGTGAGGGAAGACTGCACATTTCTACTGTTACCTGGCAGGAAGAACATTAAGAAGATGAGGCACATACAGGGGAGACTGGAAAAAAAAACCATGGACTTGACAGACACTGACCCTCTATGTGGAGATGGCGAGTTTCTTAAGGGTAAATAAAGTAGAGGGAGTGGGATTAGAGTAACTGTAAGAAGGTGGTTAATATGATAAGAAAGATATGATAACAATAGTTGGTAATCTGACAAAAGGACAGGTAGCAAACGTTTGGAAAGAAGTGGCAGATAGTAGAGTGAAAGGAGAACATATGGAGATCTTATGGATGATAATCCAGAATACTGTTTCTTTCAGGGGCTTTCAACTAAGATTGGCAGTGTGCCCCTTAGAGGGATGTGGGGGGCTGAAGAATCTTTATCTCATATATTTTGGGACTGCCCTTTTGTGCTACAGGTATGGGAGAGAGTGCATTGATTTTTGAGGGCAGACAACATGAACTGTGATCTAACATGTGACGTGGTGTCGTATGGATTAATGCCCAAAGGACTAGAGATGCAGAGACTGAGAACAATACTACTTTGTGCAACAGTAGTGATGTGGAAGGTGAAAAACCTACGGCTGGTCAAGGGAATCACTTTCCAAAGAAGAGACTGTTTGGAGTTGGCAATATTTTTATGGAATATATAAATTAAAATATGTGGATAAAGATGGGAAGGAGAAAGCAAAGAAGAGATGGAGGAAAGGAGAATGGCAGTGTTTCTGCCAAAAAGGATAGAGGAACAGAGTGAAAGTTTTTCAGTGGGTACTCCTGTGTTTGAGGAGTTTCATGAGGAGTTAGTGTGTTAATGATGGAAAATGGTGTGAAAGGAACAGGCTATTCTTGTAGGGGTAGTAGCCAAGTTTTGTGTCAATATAGTTTCTTTTAGTTGTTTTGTAATAAATCAGTTTCCATCAGTATGTTGTCTTAATATGGGCCATGTGTTTTATAGTCATGCTCAGTGTTGGCTGTGTTTAATCAATGACATAGTTGATTTCCATTACTGAGCAAATGCTGCTTTTGGCAACAGTTTAATGACACACAATATATTTAATGAGGTTTCCTTGTATGCAAATGTGAGATGGGAAAACGGCTTTGTCTTATATTTGAGTAAATATGGTATGTGTGTGTGTATGTATGTGTATATATATGATTATGCCTCCTCATACACACAACTCCAGCCTCTTTTAAAGAAAACATTTTCACTGATGGATAATTATAGGACCTGTGCAGCTACCACCAAAGGGCATGATTCAATTTAAAGGAAAAAAATATGTTCAGGCTCCTACGTTGCAGATGGTCATGTTGGGCTGGTGAAGGCCTCTGTGGCACTGTGTGGGCTTCAGTGGTACAGAAGCCAAACATTGTCTATTACTGACTTGATCCCAAAATAATCATTTAAATTTAGAAAGGAGAGAAGCTTAACTCCTCTGTAATTTATACTCTCAGAATTAAGCACCAGTTCTTATTTTCTTCCATTCTTTGTTTCTCTCTAGTTTGTTCTCACTCATTAGAAAGGACCAACTGTTTGCCAAGGAAGTCAGAAAATAATATTCAACATGAGATTTGCACTGAAATTCTGACACCTAGACACTGCAGTTATGAAACTAATTATTTATAATGTATCTAATTCATTTATATTTTAATTTTAATCTATCAACATCAACTAAACTAAATTATTTTTATTCTATTCCTGGCTGATCCTTATAATAAGATATTTTTTAGATAATAAAACTTATGTTTTGGAGTCTTGCTATTCAACAGCGGGCTATTTTTTTACTAAGGTTGCCAAGAGTTTTTGGTGGCTATTGTAAGATAACTAAATTGCATATTTTAGTAACTATAAAGACACATTCTGAATTCTCTTATAATAATTTTCTTAGTCCAATAGCAATTGAGAGATGCCACATATGATGGCACATGTGAATGTATTTTGTAATAGGGATTTTGTTAAGACTGAAACAAAAAGGAGATGATCAATGAGAGGTTGAAAAGAAGCCATTTCAAAATGTGTAAACTGCATGTGAAATGGGTAAAAGTAATGGCTGTGGGCTTAAAACCCTTCTTATTTGTATGATTTCATTTTATTACTAATTGTTCATTTTTAGAATGGATATTCATATGTATAAAATCAACTATGGAACCCCTTCTGCATAGATAGTGAACAATGCAAGGCATGTTTGGACCTTTTGAATACATACAGGACAGATCCTTAGCTTTAATGAAGCCACTCTGATTTAGATCAGTGAACAGTGGGGTTGACTTACTGTTTTCTATCTCTGGGTCCTTAGAAGTGTTACTCGTCAGCCCCTGGGAACTGACAGTGGTTTAGAAGCTCAGTAGAAATAAGCAAATGGCTTGTAGGCAAAAGAAAAGCTATTCAAAGAGAGTAACTTTCTTGAATGGACAGGAAGAAATAGACAAAATCATATACTTTTTATGAAATGGTTCTTATGTTCAACCATTCCAAAGAGATATTAACTCAGGTATTTCTTTCAATACACATAATAAATTCTTATCTTTAATATTTCTGCTACACATCTTTGCCTGTTACAGTAGTGTGCATATAGAGCTGAATCTGTGAACTCTGCTGAACTGACTCATGATTTATTATGTCAACAAAGGGGAAAAATAAATTTGCCAAGTTCATTTTAACGTATGATTAAATGCTAGAATACCCATTCAGGTCTCCCGAGGCAAAATTCTAATGTCCAAATCTGCTACAGCACATAATTTCTCCATGGATTATTATCTACAGTTCTTTAAATCTTAAAATATGTGATTTTTAAACATAATTTTGAAGGAAGATCTGAAGATATCATAAATATTTCCCCTCATGTTTACAACTAAATAAAAGAAATTACGAAAATATGCAGGGTCTGAAACTTTAGACAGACAAATCCTGTGATTTCCATGTTTGTATATGCTGTATAGTTCTTTATATCTGACACTGAACATTAACCTCTTGAACATCAAGTTATATAGTTTACTATTTCTGGAGAACCAACTTGTGTTAAACTCGTACCTATTCTCTGTGTGTTTAGGTGGTAAGGCCCAATAGGCACAATAACATGTAGGTACATAAATACCTTTTCAGGATCTGGACACAAATATTTTCATTGTTTTCAAAATTCCTTGAATTTAATGGAAACAGCAAGCCTTTTCAAAATTAAGTTATGGCATGACTTAGGCCTCAATTAATTTGCAAGGAATGTTGAGTAAACGGTATTCAAGCAATAAACATATGAATACTGTCCTGTTTTATGTCTCCTTTTGATCTACCTGTGGCAGAGCATATAAATGGAATAATCCAATCCTCTTAGCCAGAACATGAAACTATGACAGTTACATCACACAGATTACCCCAGGAACTTTTAACCAGTGAAATTTTTCTTTTCTCACTGCTCCAAAGTTAGTAGTTGTTTTCATGATGCCAAAATCTATACCTTTTTATGTTTAAAGAATTTCAAGTGGTAAATCCTTTAGTCTGAAAGCTCTGAAAGGTTATCTACTTGCTATTCTAAGCTGCTTCTTTTTTTCTTTTTCTTCATTTATTGAAAAGAATGCAACTGTTCTGACTAGGAATATTTCTAAATTGTAGTTGTGCTATGATGTAGTAACTGGGTGTCATGTAGTAACTGTGTGTCAAGCACATCTCTTTTTGGGGGGAAGGGGATGAAAATGTGATATTTTGTATACCAAGCTAAGATTGCTGTAATTGCAATGCTAATTTTATATGGATTTGTTAACCTGAAAATATTATTTTCCTGAGTCTATTATACCTTCAGTGAACATTTAAAAGTTGTGTGTGACTATTAGACGTGAGTGGAGAATATTTTCTATATAATTTGAAGTTGTACTAGACATTGTTGTCAGATCTGGGATAAAATGCTCAGTTTCTCTTGCTCCAGGTTGACTATGTGTAATATATAACAATACCTAAAAGCTTTATAGGAGGGCTATTAATCTCCTGTTAAGCATTGTGTGTGTGTAGTGGAGGGGGAGGGGTCCTCCATCAGTGGTGCAGTTTAGGGCCACTGTAATGACATAAATAGCAGTACATTTTATTATATGTGGCCAAACCACTGTGATATCATTGCATTTTGAAAGGTATTTGGTACTGTTGACCTGGTTTTATTAGTTATTTTGGAATGGTTGGTCACGGTGTCATGTTTATTGCTCACATGAGATTGGTTTTGAAACTCACAGTTCTCAGTGACCACAATGGGAGTGCTAATTAAGAGAAAAATGTTTTCTGCTACAATGTAATTTCCAAAAGGATTAGCTTAGTCTCTTTTATTTTCTTCTGTACAGGCTGCCTCAGACCCTTAATTTAAGAAATTTAAGAAATTATCTTAAAAAATAAAAATTTAACATTTGAAAAAATATTCCACAAAGTAAAATATAAAGTATTTATATATTTACATTTAGATCTGTTAAATAAATAGTATTAAACTAGTTTCTGTTGGAAGGGAATGTAAACAATTTACTGTTACTGTTTCATTCTTAATGCTGTAGACACAACATACACATGCAGCCTGCTTTTCATAGCTCTCTGAATTTAGAAGAGCACAATTTTTTTTGTTCAGCGAATCTTACATTCATGAGCTGTGGTTCCAAATTTTTTTCCAGTCATGACCTCATTATAGATCAGTAATTTCCTGCAGGCCCCTATATATCAGCATAATCAATATCCCACTATGAAAGTCATGAAAAATAAACCCTAGTTAGTTTTCCCACAAACTAGAAACTTATCACACCTCATCTTTTCTGTCATAACTTTCCTGATGCCTAATCCTACTCCACAAAGAGGGCTAAACCACGTGGCTTAGCATTGGTTGAGCTTTCACTTATCATTGCATAATCATGAACACGACGCCAAAAAAACAAACAAACCACGCTTTACTTTAAATTCATCATGCTCCAGTGCCAAGCCAAGCACGTGTCCAGAAAAGGCAGTGCATTATTTGACCTGGCTCTGCAGTGTCTGTATAGATCAGGTGGTTTATTAGGGATTTTTTGGTACTTTTATATAGAAGTTGATTGAATCAGCTTTAGATAAAAGCACCAAAAAGCCCTGCTGAAGTGCCCAATCTCTACAGATGCTGCAGAGCCAGGCTGAAATAATGCAGTGCTTAACTGGTCAAGCAGAGTTTTATTTTATTTTATTTTGCATGCCTGCAGGCAGCCCTGAAGAACAGGGATTCCCTATCCCCTGGTTAATTGAAAGTAGATAAAAAAATTACTGCAGGTCAGCTGCTTTGTCTTAACTATCTATTTTCCTGCCCTTAAGTGTGATAAGTGGAAGCTGTAACAGAGCAACTTAACCCTGATTAGCTAATTTGCCCCAATTTAGCTTTCACTTACCACAGGGTAATTGAATGGCTAATGGCTCTGTTCATGTTCAGGATGCATTTCAATACTGACAAGTGCAGGGTGCTACACTTGGGCAGCACACTTAAACTCCCTTCTTGAGAGCACAGAGGCAGAAAGGGATCTTAGAGTCATTTGAACATGGGCCGACAGTGCGAGGTCACAGTTGGCAGGGCTAACCAGACCTTGCCATGCATCCACAGGTGCATCTCAAGTAGGGCCAAGGAGGTGATCCTCCTCCTCTACGTGACACTGGTCAGGCCACAGCTGGAGTACTGTGTCCAGTTCTGTGCGCCCCACTTCAGGAGGGATGTGGACAACATTGAGAGGGTCCAGAGGAGGGCCATCCACATGATCCGGGGACTACAGGGCAGACCCTACAATGAGAGACTGTGGGACCTGAACCTGTTCAGCCTTCACAAGAGAAGGCTGAGGGGGGACCTGGTGACCATCTATAAATTCACTGGGGGGTACAAGAAGGGTTTGGGAGGGACCTTGTTTCCCCTAGCGCCCCCGGGCATAACAAGGAATAATGGCCATAAGTTGTTGAAGAGTAGGTTTAGATTAGACATCCATAAGAACTACTTCACAGTCAGGACGGCTAGGAGCTGGAACCAACTTCCAAGGAAAGTGGTGCTGGCTCCTACCCTGGGGGTCTTTAAGAAGAGGCTTGATGCTTACCTGGCTGGAGTCATTTGAGCAAAGTTTTTGTCCTGCCCAGACAGGGGGTCGGACTTGAAAATCTACAAGATCCCTTCTGACCCTACTTCTATGATTTTATGACTTTTATGATTCTAATTATAAGGCCCTGTTCACGTATCCACAGTTATAAGGTTTCAAGGGCTTACTGTGCCTCAGCTGGTAACTATGTGTTTGCAATTATCCTATGTTGAGTTAAATTAAAATCTGTTTCATACAAGGATAAACTGCCTAGGTCTAGTTCTCACAGGGTATACCTACACATGCCATTAAGATGATGTGATAAACTCTGGAGCAGTTCACACCAGAGCCAGCTGCTCCTGGGCACAACATTAGGACTGTGGAAAGCTTTGAGAACTGGTTTAATTTGGAGGATATTCAGCCCAATTTGGTGGCTGAATCTCCAAATCCAAATCAAATAAGGGGACCAGTTAAAAGGTCTGAATAGATTTGAAACTCTCTGAATTAATTCAGAAAAGATTTGGAGAACTTCAATGTTTTGGCCAGTCCCCACTCACTGCAGCAGGGAACTGGCCCTGGACTCTGAGCTGGTAAGTAGCGGGAGGGGGAGGGAGAGCTGGAGGAGGGAGAGGGGATGATGGGAGGACCCCTGTTTGGCCCCATGCCCTGCCCTCTCTCCCAGCCCCCCTGACCCCCACCTGCTCCCCTAGCCCCGCTCTCCTGATGGCTGCCTCAGCCAGTCCAGCTCCCTGGGGTTTTAGAAAAAGCCCCCACTCACTGGTTGCTGCCTGTTGGGGGCAGGGTGATTCCTGCTGCCCTCCACTCTCTGTTTTTAAAGGTATTTTGAAAGCTAGAAGTATGATTTAGCTAGACCTTTTTGTTTTGCTTTTTTCCTGTGCATGCTCCATTTTATTAATCTATGCTAGGAAATTCCAACTGCACTGAATGATTCTATTAAAAAATCAATATACTTAAGTGGCTTTATCTACACCCATTGTAATATTCTTTCTTTGTGTAATTGTACAGGGAGAAAATGCAGATATTGTGACTAGAAAAAGTTCTCAAATTCTGTGCTATTCACCAGATACTTAGGGATAGTACATTTAGAACTACAGTGGATAATATATATACTTTGCCATCCGCTTCTGGAAGTATCTATTCAATGGTCATGACAGTGAAAAGTTCCAGTGGTGAAAACTTTCTGGAGGTTTTATGAAATACTTAGTATCAAGAGAGAAGAGTGACCCATTCTTTGCCATTTTAGAGTCAGTTTTGATTTATGCTGACTGCTTTTGGAAGCACATGTTAAACATAAAGTCAGTGCCCTGTCTTTTCTTACTCTAAAGATGAATCAGGAAACAGAAATCTGAAATCAACAGGACTTTTTGTAGCTTCAACTCACATTTCTCATAATGCCAGTTTTAACACTATAGTATCTTATAAAGTTTTAATGATGGCCACTGCTATCCTCTGATTTTTTACAAAGTATCAAGACTCATTTAAATATCTCTCCTGCTGTTTTCCTTTCATCTTAAAAATATTTTAATTCTGCAAATCTCATTTTGTAACTGGGTCATGTAATAATATGTCTGTAGTATTTGATATATTATATTATATATGTGGTACTGGACTAGGTCTCAAGAGCCATGGGTTCTAAGACTAGCTCTGACACTGACCTTACTGAGATCTTTACATGGCCTTCATTGGCCTAAGGCCTTTGATTCAATCAGCAAAAGAGGCCCTATGAAAGATTCTGATGAGATTTGGATTCCCAACACAATTTGTTACCTTCATGAGATGGTACAGTCACATGACAGGAACCATCATAAGCAATGTCTTGAAAACATTATAAGATCTAGAGTCAAGCAAGGATGTGTGATTCCATCTATATTGCAATTATTTGGCATTTCACTTTTATAAACTTCCATGTAGATTCAGCATCCTGTACTGTATGGACAGGAATCTCTTTATCATCAACCAGTTACATTCTAACTCCAAGATAACCAACGCTTCTATTGTGTAGTGAGTGCCTACTCAATTGAAGAGTTCCAGGTTGGTCTTGATTTCTTCTGTGAAGTGCATGAAATGTTTGGATTCGCTATTAACTTCGTGAAGACTTTAACAGCCCATGTCAAGCGAACCAGCTGCTTTTCCACCACCAGCGATAGCTTTGGAAAAATCATTCATATCAACTGAAAGTACAGAAAAATGGATGCCAGTGTTATGGCTTGACACCAGCATTTAAGTCATGCTTACACAGAACTAGCTCTGTTGTCTAGGACATATCATAAGAGTGCCTAACATTTAGCTCCCCAAATAAGTCTTACAGTCACCACTCTCAAAGTGGCCAAAAGAAGAGGCTCAAGGACATTGTGATCAGGGACTGGCTAAAGAGGAGATCTGGGGAACAAAAACAGAGATTGCTCTGGAAGAACACTGGAGCAGCTGTTCTTTGAAGTTAAAAGGTGGGGGCATGGCTCAGCATAGTGCACTGGAAGAAAAACAGGGTGGAGGTCTGGAGAGAGAGGAGCCATGGGGTATGGATGGTGGTGGCATGATTCTGCGGGTTGGGGCAGACTGGAAGTGGGGAACTCAACCAGAGAAGAAGAACTGGGATCCTTGAAGAGGTAGTGACCCAGGAGTCATTGGGAAAAGGAAAGATACGAAGACAGAAACTGTGAGAAAAAAAGAGCTGCATATTTTCACTGGAGTTAATTAAGGTCAAATTATTCTTATCCCATTTGGTTTGCTTGGCTTTGTGGAAAGTGAATTAGGACCAGTAGTGCTTCATGATCCAAGGGAAGAAATAAAGCTAGAGACTGAAAGAAGTATGTCACAGGAACAAACAGAGGGGAAGATGCCAAAGAGCCAGGGGTGAGCCCTGGGGTCAGGAACCCATGGAAAGAAGTGAAAAGAAAAGAAAAGAAAAACTGCTTACCTGCAGCAGGATCCACGGTGGAACTAGAGGTGGGACCCACATGGCTCATTAACCACGTCTTTATAAAGTTACGGCCGGCAGATAATGTCAGACGCAGGAGCCGGCTGCCAGGCATAAAAGAAGCTGCCAGCAAGGAAGGGGGGGAATTGACGCAGGCAGGAGCTCCAGCAGGAGGCGTTGCTCCAGCGTTCCAGCAGGGGCTATGGGAGCCGGAAGCTGATTCCCCTGGCAGGGAAGGACGCAGCAGAGCATGCAGCAAGCCAGAGACTGCTGGCTGCTGTGGGGAGAGCATAGAGCCGAAGGTGGCTCCTCGGGACCAGGAACCCAGAGATGAGAGTAGAGGGGCACAAACAGACTCCGACATCAGTCGCTACAGCAGAGGGGCTACAGAGACTGACGTAATCAATGGCAGCAAACCAGGTGGGACCATTGAGGGCACCAGGGAAGCTGAAGAGGCACACCAGGCAGGAGACAGGAGGCAAGGGCAGTGGGACAGACTGCAAAGGATGGCCCTTGGTGATGTGGCGTGGTTACGGCAAGGAACGGGTGGACAGACACCTGGTGGAGGATTGCTGGTGGCCCGAAGAAGCCCAAGGCAGGATGACGAGAGACAGGAACGGTGGCAGAGCCTACAAGAGACACCAACCACATACTTAGCCTGAAATAGACCTTAGGGTTTAGGCGAGTTGTTAGCAACCTGGAAGAGGGTACTGAGGCATTCCTCAGATTGTATCTGTAGCTTTTTTTTTGGTTTAGAGTTTGTGTTTCCCACTTTAGGAGGGGTTGAGGGTCAGAACAGGCAGCCTGAATATTATTAATTCTCTGCATGTGTTGCTGGCTTTTGGGAAAAGTGGCAGTCTCGTAGACCAGGTTGGTGACCACAGGCTGCCCACATGGTAGGCAGGCAGATCGCACCTGCCACGAAAAGGGAGTCAGGGGTTCAATGGTCGGGAGCCTGGCCAGAAGGACAACTGTGACCCATAAGGGCGAGGTATAGGGGAGGTGGAGACTCGCAGAAGATCACCCGACAGCCATCCTGTAATCAAGAGAACCCCGGTAGTCAGACACCAACCACTGAAGTATGATCCGAAGTCATGGCAGGTGAGATTGGAGAAAGACTGCACCAGAAGGAGACACCCACTTGGCATAACAGTGGGGATGGACAGACAAATACCACCGAACCTCTTGGCCCAAGTGACGCATGACTGGATGTTCGAGGCCAGATGGGCACAAAGTTTTTCAGTTTAGAAAAGAAAACATGTTTATATACAGTTCTAAAAGTTGATTTTTTCCTGATTTTTTTTTTCATGTTGCTTCAGTGTTTGCTAGTTGCTGTAAAGTGTTCTTGGAAAAAAATAAAGAAATAAAAGCAACCCAAACAGTTTGAAAGATTCCCAGTCTGTATGAATGTTATCTGATAGAAATAGAAAACAAAACAAAACAAAACAAAATTTATAATAGAGAGAATTGATCAGCCAATTGATAAAAATTGGATTAAAGTGGCAATAAAAAATTCTGAGTATTGTCTGACAGAGTTGGAAGTGCGTGATAATGTGGTGAGAAAGAGATCTATCTATATTGCCAGTATCCTTCTCTTGTCAGTAACACCTCCTGACTGACAACATCATATTAGATCAAGCCGTGGTGGGCAAGAGTTGCCTTATTACACAGAAGTACACCAGTAAGGCAATCAGAGAGGTAAGATGAAAAACTGATTCTCAAACATTTAGGGAAAGGTCTACAGACATCTTGAAGGCCAATCTGAAGAAATGTGATATTATTGGTACTTGGAAGACTCGAGCAGCAAATCATTGCCTTGGCGAAACTGGCCAATTGTGGTCTTGGGTCCACCACGATCCACTGGCTGGGAAATTGGCTCCGTGGTCAGACCCAGAGGGTAGTAATTGATGGAAGTCAATCTTCATAGTGTCCTGTGACCAGCGGGGTCCCCCAAGGCTCTGTCCTTGGACCCATATTGTTCAACATCTTCATTAATGATGTGGACATTGGAGTT
>NW_017728907.1:1147591-1199434 GCF_001723895.1 Crocodylus porosus | reverse complement strand
GCTGGACATAAGGAAGAATTTCTTTACTGTCCGAGCCCCCAAGGTCTGGAACAGCCTGCCATCGGAGGTGGTTCAAGTACCTACATTGAACACCTTCAAGAGTAAATTGGATGCTTATTTTGCTGGGATCCTGTAACCCCAGCTGACTTCCTGCCCCTTGGGTGGGGGGCTGGATTCGATGATCTCCCGAGGTCCCTTTCAGCCCTAATGTCTATGAAACCTATGAAATTCCCAGTAGTACCCAGGTGAATGAGAAAGCATCAACCATTTTGTGCAAATCTACCTCACCATGGAGGTGGAGAAGTGAGAGAGACAAAGAGAAAGAGCTGTGACCTGACATCACTCTTTCCTCCCAGAACTATTTGCTATTTGGTTCAGCCTTTTCAGTCATCTCTGGATTCATCAATGACTTCCCTATTTAGTGGAAGACTATCCTCCTTGTATTGAGGTACTGCTGATGATAAGATATACTGTATTATACATGTGATACTGGATTGGGTTTCAAGAGCCATGAATTCTAATATTGGCTCTGCCTCTGACCTGTTTTTGTGACTTTTGGGAAGTAATTTTACCTTGTTTGTACTGTGTACCACTTCACTGTCTGTTTCTGCTTTAGGAAATGGACCATCTTGAGTCATATAGAGATAAAATGGGACTTTGATCTAGTTTGCGGCCTCTAAGTATGGCCAGAGTATAAACACACAATATTTAATTTTATTTAGAATAGATAATAACTGTTTTATCTCAGAGATGGTGGTATAAATTGAACAGTTATTTTTAGGCACTGTGTTGCCATAGCAATGCAGTATAATAAGCAAGTACGTCACTACGGCGACATAGCTGTGGCCTCACGGTTTTTGCCTGTCAATGCTGCATCACCATAGCATGCTGCTACAGTGTTGCAGCATCACATGTAGATACAGCCATCATTGACCATTGAAAGACAACTATAGGTGGAGAAGAGGTGATTGAGACTTCCTTGGAGCCATAGCAACCAGCAAAAGTGAGAAAAGCCTAATGGATACATTTCTGCCATAGACTCAACAAGTGTCAGGGAGCTGGTTTCAAGCCTCCTTTAAATATCCCACCTTGGGCTACATGGAATAATATTAAACAATGTCTCAAGGTTGTATCCTGTGTCTTCAGCAAGATAATATCAGACTGGGGCAAAGCCTATTACAGTCAGTCCCAGTGACTGTATATTAAAGTAGCATACATATTTAAAATTATTTAGTATATATAATAAAAAAGCAGCTTTTAGAATATATGGTTTTCTGTCCAGATAGCTGAAATTCTTGTTAACTCCTTAATCATCTGAAACCTCTTCTTTTGTGTCCTAGCCAGCCAAGTGTAAACAAAATGCAACTGCTAAAATTATCTTCCCCTTTTGTCTTTCAGATTATGCTTCCACTCTTTATATCTCTTCACTCGTTTTCTCTTGCCTTCTGCATCAAATCTAGCTCTTTTTTCCTGCTTACTTTTGTGTCCATTCAGAACTTTAACTCTTCTGCAACTGTGCTCTCACTTCCTCTCCTGACAGTCTCTACTTCTCCAAAACCCTTCCTCTTCAGTGCATCTTTTTTTAACTAATTTTATTTCTACCTTGTCCCCTAGGCTTTGGACTTTATTACTCATCACCTTCCCTGGGGACTGATCCTGTACCATTAAAGTTAATGGATATTCTCCCTTTAACACAGGGGTGGGCAATTATTTTGGGCAGAAATAATTCCACGCGCTTACTGAGTTTTGGCAAGCTATTGAGGGCTGCATAACAGGCAGCCAGGGGCATATAAATATTAATTTTCTAAATTTTTAGGGGCCCTGAAGGCTGAACAGAATGACCAGGTGGGCTGCATTTAGCCCACGGGCCTCATTTTGCCTGCCCCTGGTTTGACATCTATCAGTGGTCCCTGTTTCAGGTTCCTGTATAAATGTACATCTATTGCATCTTTCAGCAATAATTAACCTGATTGATTGACCTTAATGTTTCTTTGAAAATTGATGACAAATAAATTGGACAATTAAACATAACAATTCCCTGCACACCTACAGTCTTGGCAATGCCAAATTGATCAGCATTAAAAATCAAAGGGACCTGGGGGTAATAATGGACCACAGTATGAACATGAGCTGGCAGTGCGACACTGTAGCGAGCAGGGCTAATAATGCCCTGGCATGCATCAATTGATGCATCTCCAGCAAAACCAAGGAAGTGATTCTTCTATTCTACTTGGCACTGCTGCAGCTGGAGTACTGTATCCAATTCTGGGTGCCACACTTTAAGAAGGACATGGTAAAGCCTGAGAAAGTCCAGAGAAGGGCCACCCATCTGATCAGAGACTCGCATGACAAACCGTATGAGGAAAGGCTGAGGGATCTGGGACTCTTTAGCCTGAAAAAGAAAAGGCTGAGTCAAGACTTAGTAGCAGCTTACCACTACATCAGGGGTGTACATCAAGGGCTCGGTGAACAACTGTTCACCAGGGCATCCTTGGGAAAACTATGAGTAATGGTCAAAAACTCTTTGAAGACTGTTTCAGGCTTAACATTAGAAAAAACTTCTTCACAGCTATGGTGTCCAGACTGTGGAATAAGCTCCCTCCAGAGGTGGTGTAATTGCCTACCCTGGAAATCTTCAAGAGGAGACTGGGTGGCCAACTTGCTGGGGTCACCTAACCCCAGTTGCCTTTCCTGCTTGGTGTAGGGAGTTGGACCCAATGATCTTCCAAGGTCCCTTCCAGCTCTACAATCTATGAATCTGTATTTTGTTGTTTTTTAAATCTGATGGCCAGGTGAGGATTGTGGCAGGGCACTGGTAGTGCCTGTCACTTTAAGGACTGGGCCAGAGAGGGGCAGGTGCCTGATGAGGGCAGCCATTTGAAAACCCAGCTTCCTGGCCTGAGGGCAGTTCATGATCAGCCAGCAGAGAAGGAACATCTCTCTGCTGAGATCTGCCAGGAATAACTTGGAAGTAAGGGTGAAGCTATGGGGATGGCTTGGATGCCTCACTGGTTCTGGGCTAAAAATGACCTAAAAATGCATCCTGCTGGGCCAGGAAAGCCTAGTGGAGCTGCTGGTGGCATGGCAGTCCCCATGTAAATACCAGGAGTGATCACCTCCCTGGTAGAAGGTGGGTTGGGGCGCCTTAACCTCAACCCCCACCTTTGGGTGGGTTATATAATGCAGGGAAGGCCAGGTAAGCTTCTTGAAGTGCCTGAGCCTGCTGGGGTGATTCCATGGAGCCAAGCACACTTTGTGAAGCACCTGAGCTGGGAAAGGGGGAACCCCAGACCCTGAAAGCAGGCAAGCAGCATAGACCTGACCTGAGGGACCCGACTGGCTAATGCTAGGGCCAGGACTCAGAGAGGTGTCAAAAGGGCCAGGGAGCCCACCGCAAAGGATGCCCACAGACAGCAAAGAAGCTCAGAGTCCTGACTGGCCTGAGACAGTACCAGGGTCTAAAGGGCAGTCAAAGGTCCCAGGGAAGGGACCACAGCTAATGGGTGAAGGAAACAGCTGAGTTAGCTGCCTGAGATGCCATTTGCGAGGCATGAGCCACAGTGGAGGGGTGGAACGGAGCTGCGGACACCCCCTAAATATCAGGGTGCAAAATAGGCAGCCTCCCGCCTAATTAATACATCAAAACTAGTACATCAAGGTGTGGCAGGAGAATGAGGTAGGTGGCTAGCCCATAGACAAGGGGCAGGCTGGTGCTTGCACAGGGTGTGAAAGCTTGTACCTGTCACGGGGATAAAATATAACTTTATTGTTCTATATGTATAAAACTAAGGCACAGGGGAATAAAATGACTTAAAGTCCAAGAAAGCTGTGGTAAAACTGAGAATCAAATATAACTGCATGAATTCTGGACAGCTGATTAAATCACAAAAACAACCATCTCTTGAAACCTAAGCTTAATTCTGTAGTTTATATTCATCTCTTACCTAAGTGAATTCATGATACTTCTTTTTGTAGTGTGAATTTTGTTTTTCTGTCCTTCAAAGAAAGAGCATTTCAGCTTTTCTAACTCTGTCATGTTGCCACTATTTCATTGGCTGCCAAAGCACTGTTGTTTGTGTTGTACTCCTTCAGAACTGATGTGTTCTCAGGAAAAGTTTTTTCTAAAATTTTCAACTTCAATTTTCCATATTTTAATTTAATTTCTCATACATAAATCAGGCTTCAACTTGAATTTAGAAATTATTTTTATTCTTCTTTACCAATGTTGTTTCAGTCTCAAGTAATGCCATCAATAGCTGTTCACTTTTTTTTTCTGGACATAACTAAATGAGCTAAGAATGTCAGGTATACAAGTAGCACCTGTTGCTAAGCAACCCATCCCTATTATTTGGGGAATAATATTACATCTTACTGAATGCTGGCAAAGCTGGCAAATGGTCTCAGAAGAAGGGGATCAGTCACAACTCTGTCACAAGCCTACAGCTACAGATGGTTTCAAGAAATTAACTGTGTAGGTTTTCTAGCTCAGTAGCTCGCAGTCCCAATCTTTTCAAAAACAGCTATTTCACTTCCAGTGTGAATCAGCATAGTATTTTAAAATATTAAATATTACAGAGGCTACAAGTCAGAAATTGAAAGAATAAAATATTCTTTTATGGGTATAGTCTACCAAGCCGCAGATAGTCGGTACACTTTTTACTGTGTTGTCCTTTAAAAAAACAAACAGTCTTGTATATATTATAGTAACTTGAGAGCCAAACTGGCACTCTCTTTGGTTTAATTACTTCTGACAAATGGGTCAGGAATAGCAGAATTATTTGACTGTATATGTGGAGTATCATTACAGCATAATATCATAGAAGTGGTTTTCAGAGACTTATTTACATGAATTGAGCTCTGATGACAAGGTATTATAAGCATGTGCAATTACAGTGCTTTAACATATGGGACCAATGCTTCTGAATTTTTTTGAGTAAAAAAACCCATATAATTTAGGTACCAAATACTTAGAAATGAATGTAACATTTCCTTCACTAGTAAAGAAAAACTTTTAACAAATATTGAAGTCTCTTAAAAATATAGTTATTAGTAAAATTAGCTGTATGAGGCTTATTCATTAAAAAGTGCAGAAAAATAATGAATTAAATAGACTCAACCCTTTGGATCAGGTGTGTGATTTTTCAATAAAATAAATGAATAACTGAGTTGGCTTTTTAAAAAAAGGAGACGGAATTTTTTCATGTTTTTTGAAATTCAGAATTTCAAGAGCAGTGTTATCTAAAGACCAGATTGTTTTATTTCCATAAATAATGTATGCTCATTCTTAGACTGAGATGTCACCTCAGTGCGATAGGCTTTGCAACATTTTTACATTGAAAAGGTACTGACTTCCGTGGAGCTTCCATGCTTCCCAAATAGACTTTTTTTTTTTTTTACGAAGTCACAGTTTGCTTCCCCCCCTCATTGTAAAATTGTGCATCCTTCAGAGTCAAATCATTTGGCTAGGTACAGACATTATACTTTTACTGGCATAGGTGATTGGAAACCAATCTATACTCATAACAGAACAGAATTTTGGCACACAAAACTGGTCTATATCCATAACAGAAGTTAAGCACAAACTGGTTTGAAAATGACAGAACCCGGTCAAAGATTTGCCCCCCTCCACCACTCCCCTACAAAAGGGCGAATATGTGTTCTGCTTCCTACCAATCTAAACTATGCTGCTTACAGAAAACTGCGTAACTTAGATTGATTCTGCCTCAGGCTCTTTGAATGTCTTTACCTAGCCTTTGTGCTGTGAATTTGATACATACACTATGCCTTTTGATTTTTATCCAGTTCTCACAGGTTTCTTAACCCCCTCACTGCAAAAGACTGGTGAGAGAAACTGAGTTTTTGGTTCTCAAATAACCTTTTTTTTTTTTAATTTACAAAGTTAAAACTGAAAATTTTCTAGAAGGAAAAGTAGGAAATCCCAGGCTCTTTTCGGGACTCTTTTCTTCTCATTTCTTCTTCTTTTTCTTCATTTAACCTCATATTTTTTCACTTAAATCAAATGTCCTTAAACCTTGCTTTTAGCCCCACTGCTCAACAGGACACCATCTCTGCTCTTCCTCTTCACCATGTTATGCTGTTTAAGACTTGCACCATACATTTCCATCTGCTGTGTGAACATATTGCTGATAAAATGATAATTAGGCACTTCCATACTGAAGACTTATAAAAGGATATTTGCATCAGTGCCACATAGGCAGGTGAGTTTGGTCATATGAGAGACAGTATTAGATAGAGGAAGAAGCAAAGCACACATTCTTAGAGATCTCAATACTTGTTTAAAGATATTTACAGTATCTGGGAAAGAACAGGTTAGGACTTAGGATAAAAAGGCAACAGAAAATTTTCAGACCACTGTAAACAGCTGCCAAACTTCTGTTTGATTTGCTACAGTGACAAGCCAACTTGACAGATCTTTCAGGAGAAATGCCCATAGTCATTATAGTGAAAAAGAAAGAGAGAGAAGTCTGTTGTTACAAGGCAGCATCAAGTAAGTGTCTTTTGTGCTCTCTCTACAGATTCATCATCTGGGGGCTAAATTAGAGAATGCAGGTGTATAATTTGTGCAGAGTTGCAGATTCATCTTTAATGAGAAAGTGATATACCCAACAGTGGCTGCATTAAGCAGATTTGGATATTTATTCTCTGTTATAATCCCACCAGCAGCACTGAATCCACAGTGTGACAAAAGTGTTTGAAAATACTATAGTCCCAATCATAAGCAACACTGATTGACTAGCGTCACGTAACTACATTATGTGAAATCTGCTCCAGAAAGAGAACTTTCTATTTAAACTAAACACCATTTTTTACTAGGTTGTCCTCTAGATTTGGTATTATATCCAGGAGAGAGCACAATTTTTGGAAAGATAAGATGGGCTAGCACTCCAGGTGATGAAAATCATGATAGGTCCCCTGAAGCCTAGGTAGTCGCATTCATTTTTACCTGCTGAGGATGTGATCCTTCAAACTGTATTTTCCTTGATTTAGAAAAAGCACTACTTGCTCCTAGGTAACTGAAAGAATTTAAATGAAGGCATTATGCTGTCTTTGACTAGGCCTTACAAACAATAATTGACATTTTCATCTTACACACACACATGCACACGTGCACCACAGATCTATGCATACACACACATTGCATTCTGATTTCTGACCTTTTGCAGACTGTTTTTTGTTATGATTGTGATTCTGATAGATGGTGACATTTACTAAGTTTCTTGTTAGGGTCACTGAAGGGACACCCTCTTTAAGTAAACATTTTTTTTTTGTGGTGGTTGAACCTGCACTGCAGTGTTGATGCTATTTAGAGGGGCACTGTAGGGAGTGGATTTCTCAGAATGAAAAGCTTCCTAAAGTACATTCTCTTTTCAGGTAGATTAACAACATACCTTTCAACTTCCATGTATTTAATGGATGGTCACACATAGATTAATATATCAAGCAATTTGCTGAGTCTACAGTTTATTGTTTACAAACTGAAGAGCATATCCAACTAAAACGTATCCTCCTCCTCCTCTTTCCTTTCTTCTCCTGTATGCTACACAGAAAGGACAAGTCTACAATAGTGTTCCCATAGTTGTTTGGGACTCTTAAACTATTGTAGCATTTTAATATGGACATGAAAACCAGTTAAAGCTAAATTGGGCACCTTTTGTAGTTTTAGGCTGCATACGAGTGTTCAGTTCTAGTAGTAGTAAGCTTTCATCGCTACAAATGATTCTTGGAGAGGGATCAGTACAGACTTTCGGTGTGAAACCATCCCCTTTCTCCTGCTCCTTGCACCTTCCCAAGACCTGGGTGATCTTGGTCTGGAAAGCATAGGCTGCTCTAGTCTTCTTATTCCTGGGGGTCTGGAGCAGTGGGACAAAACCCTGCCTCCTCCCCTTACCAGGGACTCCAGTGTGAGAACAAGCAGGAGGTTGTGCTGCTTCCTGCATTCAACTCCTTTTGTGCCTGGCAGCCAAGCTGAACAAGAAGCATAACAAAGCCTCTGTCTGCTTCTCATTGTGGGGGATCTGGAGAGAGAAACAGATAGGGAGCAGCTAGCAACTGCTTTCTCTGCCCTTCCTGATGTATGGGAAGAGCAGGAGCAGCTGCTTCCCATATTTTTTCAAGATAGAGGGACCCAGTATCTGCAAGGCCTGGGAGGCTTTCCTCCAGCACCAATCCTCCAGGTCCTCCTGGAGGAAACTGTGCGCATATTCAGTCTCCCTGGACAAACTATCTTGGGAGAATTTCTACCTTGTAATTAGGTTATTGTTTTTCTCCTGGAATGGCTGTTTTTGCTCTGGGAGAAAAACCTTCAAGGTCTGCATGCTTTGGGTTTCTATTGGAGAATGGCAATTCTCCTAGTAGAAACTGAATGTGTGTACATAGCCCTGGATAATGTAATGCAACATAAAATTAGCAGCAGAAAGAAGAAAAACAATTGACATTGGAATTTAATTAAAAATATTTTTCCTACTTTTATACAGTTGTACATATAATAAACAAAAATGTATATATTTAGCACCCAAGGACCCCAATCAGGATTGGACTCATTGTACATTGGACTCAAAGGAACATTGTCTGCTTTGGAAGGCTCATACCCTAAGGCCCCAATCCTGAAATGAGCTCCACTGTGATATTTGAACCGGGAGGGGGGGTGCTTTTAAAAGGTGTCTTTGTGCCAGGACTTGCTTACGTGGAGCTCAATTAGAATCAAGACCTAGAAGACCCAAATAGTAGGGCTGTGCGAAATTTCGATGGGCGCTTCATTCTGAAGCTGTTTCAACATGTTCTGACTTTGAAACAGTGAAATTGAAATGAAACAAAAGGCTTTGAAACAGCTTTGAAACGAAATGAGGTTACTCAAAATGAGGGCACACTATGGGGCTGCGGAGCCTTCCGCTACTGGGCTGTTCTCACCAGGACTGCACTCCCAGCAGCTCTGCCACTGGCTCTCCCATCACCTCCTGCCACTGGGCTGAACTCCATAGGGCTGGCCAAGCTGCTCAGGGAGGGAGGCAGGGAGAGCAAGAGATATGCTTCAGGTGGCTCTGCCAGTTCCATAGAGCTCAACCTGCCCTTCCAGTGCTTCTGGATTCCTCTTGGGGGTGCAGGTTCCCAGATCTGCATGTGGGATGACAGGAGGCTGCTGCTGCTTCTGCTGCCCTGGGGCCAGCAGCAGCAGCAGTCTTCCTGGCGCTGGGCAGGGACCGTGCCCAGCGACAGTCCCAGGCAGCAGTGGCAGTGTTCTGTCATCCCGCGCACAGATCCAGGGGCCTGCACCCCCAGGAGGAGTCTGGCACAGCCCCACAGCCCTCCCAGGGTGCGAGCCCCCAGATCTGCACGTGGAGTGACAGGAGGCTGCCACTGCCAGCAAGAGATATGAGTTTTGCTCTCAGTTTCCCAAAACCCCTACACCTATCTTCTTGAAACTTGGCAGGCTTCATACCCTTACAAGGGGCTACCATCCTTGCAATTTTTTTCTGAATCAGGCAAGAAATTACAAGGTTATAGGTATTTTCATGATTCCCCATTCTAGCCTATGGGCGAAAAGTCGAAACAGCGGAACATTTTCGATGAAATGAAATGGAACAGTGCTTCAAAACTAAGTGAAACAATGCAACAAAATGCTGTCCCTTTGAAATGGTAAAATGGAAGTTGAAGTGAAATGGTGCTGTTTCGCACAGCCCTACCAAATAGGACTCTGAACAAGGCTGTAGTACCGACACAAAAACATTTCAGATGAATTATCAGCTTAATACTTTTCTCGTCTTTAAAACAGGATTTATTCACTATAACATTGCTTTCACTATATGATTTAAGCACTGTAATTTTAACCTTATTTAATCATTTGGTTTGATTTTTCATTTATGTAAAATGTATAGCCATTGAGAGTCACAAATCTGTCCATGGAACCACCTTTTATGTCAATGTTAGTTTTGCATATGAAATGAAGGAGCAATATCTGAAAAATAGACAAATAAATAAAAATAAATTCAACCGTCACTGTTTGACTTTATTATTTTCCAAAGGCAAACACATCAAACACATCTAAGCATGCTTTATTTACTTGTAATATTATGTTTATCAGCGGCAGAAACTAAGCATAGTGCATGTTATCTATACAATTCTCAAAATATTGTTTTCTAACTGTATGAGCCCAAAATAACTTTTATTTCTAAGGTACAAAGACTCTTGGTGAGACAGTAGACTACCAGAAGCAGTAAAAATAGCTATGTAGAAAGGCTGCAAGCTTTTAAAATACATTAATAGCTAAATAACTCTCTGCAAAGCAAATACAATGTTCTTAGAACACGAGAAGAAAATATACTATTTTCATAGTTCATGAAAAGGTCTTAACTAAACTATCTTATCTTAAACCAGCTTTGGCAATTTTGCAAGAGGTTTATGTGCACTTAACATCTGTTGTGTTACAAATGTGAACTGGTTTCCGATCATTTATATTGGTTTATGTGTAATTTCTGTCCCTAGCCTCTAAGTTTGTATATGTATTGGCAGTTAAAATAGCACTAAATCCAATATCTGAAAATAAGCTTTATTGCTGGCAGCAGTCCACCTCAACCTTGGAAGTTTTTTTTTAACTTCTCGGTCTCAGCTTCATCCTGCTGCCTTTTGTCTCCTAGCTCTTTCCTTTCTCTGACATGTTTCTTATGTCTATGTTCTACTATGAGTATTTCCTGTGCTTCTGGGCTTTGCTGGTTACTGTATGCTGCTGGGAGGGAATTCTACCCTCTCCCCTGCCCCTGCCAACACACTCTTGCTTTCTGCTGTATGTGTCAGGGATTTTTTAAAGTCCCCCTCAGAGGCTTTGCCTGTTGACTGCAGCCAAGGCTGTGCTTTTTGACTGGGGTGTGCCAAAGTTCCAGCTGAGACTTAAAGCCAGAGTTTCCTGGCTAGAGAGTCCGGTCCTTCCCCTCAGGGTCAAACTAGTTGCTATATTTGGGGTCAGGAAGAAATTTTACTCCATGGTCAGATTGGTATGGACTGCAGGGGGTTTTGCCTTCCTCTCTGGTGGTGATGGTACAGGATGGCCTTCTACCTGGGATCTCTTGAATGTATATTAACAACATTTTACACAAGCAGAATGTTGGCTGTCATGGTTCTCTTGCTTTACCTGTGGCAGGTTAGGGTTTTCTTTTGTGTTATGTCAGGGTTAATGGTAGTTTTACTAAGTAGTTAGACAATGGATTTGTATAGGATGGTTTGAATAGGGTTGGACTAGATGTTCTATGGAAGTTCCTTCCAGCCCCACTTCTCTAGGATTCTGTATTTCCTTATTGCAGCCCTGCTGCACCCTACATTTTTTCTTTACTGCCCATGAGGATATAAATTACTGAAAGCCAGACCAGTGGCCCACAGACTGATTTATAGAAAGGTTTTACTGAGAAGTACAGAGGGTGAGATTTTTGTGGGCTATCAGGTATGATATAGAGAGGGATAAGCAGCTCATTTGGTTCAGGTTGGCTGGCTGGCTAATGTCATGGTAAATAGAGTAGTTATAACCCCAAAGCAGAACACAGCAACAAAGAGGAATAAAATGGCCCACATTATGATATTAATGATTTCAGACCATCGTTATATATCATAACTCCTGTTTTGTTTTGTTTTGTTTTTTTTTCCGTTTTCCAGGTCAGCTTTACCATGCATGACAAATATACATAGAGGATCCATCCCAAAGTTAGGTCATAAATTAAGACTACTGTAGTTAATAAAACAGCTAAAAAATAGTAAGGTTTTCTTAGAAGCAGGTTTTCTTTAGAAGAAAAACCCACTGTTTTATAAGGAATTGCTCCTGTTTTAGGACTAGATCTTTGTCAAATGAAGCCTCTACCTTAATTCTCATAAGTAAGAAAAAACAACCTAACTAAAAAATTATATGGAAGTCAAGTTTAGTAGTAGACAGTTTCATTGTTTAGTTTGTTTTTCTCAAATCATTGATAAAAATCAAAGCACACTGTACTCTAACTAAAGCCGATCTCAGCATTTTTCCCCTCTAAATTGCTGGGCACTGCAATGATCCTTGTGCACTAGAAATAGTATATGACTCATCCTAACCTAATAATAGGTTTTAAAGCCTATCTTAGACAAACATAGCCATTCTTTTTGTGGCCTGAGTCTTCAAAACCATTGCACTAATCATTCCTGTGCACGTCATCACAAGTAAGTGGAAATGTACTGTCTCTATGTCAATGTGCCAAAAAAAAAAAAAGTGAGCAGGAATATTTTGGTGACCCTCAATTTTTGTAGGGAATACTGATTATTTGTCAAATTTGCAAACTTGTTTTCTAAAAAAGAATAAATCAAGTATACCCTAGAAAAGAGCTACACGTTAATAGTTCAAGTAATCAAACTTTTCTACTTAATACTGTAGATTGATGCTAACTTGCCATGAAATAGCACTTCGTTTTTATCCTTGGAAGTATGCAAATATTGGAATGCTTATAAGTTTATATTCATTCATTTTCATATATTAAAGTATTAAAATATATAGAAGTAAAGAAGATTAGCATAATACAGAGAACCTCAGTTGAGAAAAACAACAATGTAGTTGAATGTATTTTTAACTGGAAATGGGCAGTAAGAGCCCCTGTGGACAGAAGGGACAGCTGGCATGACAGCATTTGACATCCTGTGTGTAATTGGTTTTGAATGCTTGACAGATTTTTATTATGGTACAGAGGCACTTAGACCGGCAGGTAACTGTTGGGAATAGATTGAGTGGTGGTGAGGCCATTTTCATATAACTCTTACTTGAGAATCCTTTAGACACACTTGACATCAAAGATGTACTCTCTTTTAAGTTCAAGTGCTTGTCAACTGGTGCACCCTTTTCCATCAAATTCAAGAACAGCAGAACACCTTAAAACACCTATACATTATTTAATTGATTTTTTTAAGATCAAGTTTAAAGTTCAGCTATTCATGATAGCAATGGGGAAAGAGGATATTGGTTCAGCAACCTGAGAAATAAACTTTTTATATTTTAGTTCCAAAATTGCTTTTATTGGCAAAACCTGAGCTGAGAATCACTTGTAACTGAGTCAAATGAACCCATTAAACAGCTACAATCAGGGATGAGCTGCTTAAATCTGTTGGAAGTGGCATCTTTTTCTTATTATCATAGAACATGCAGATTGGAAGGGACATCAGGAAGCCATCTAGTCCAAACCCCTCCTCAAAGCAGGACAAGTCCCAACTACATCACCCCAGCCAAGGCTTTGTTTAACCGGGTCTTAAAACCCTCAAAGGTTGGAGATTCCACAGCCTCTCTGGGTAACCTGTTCCAGTGTCTTACTACCCTTCTAGTGAGAAAGTGTTTCTAATATCTAACCTAAACTTCCCTTGCTACAACTTGAGACCATTGCTCCGTGTTCTGTCACTACTGAGAAGAGTCTATCTCCATCCTTTTTGGAACCATCCTTCAGGTAGCTTGAGGCTGCTATTAAATCTTCTCTCAGGCCACATTCTCATAAGCAGGGGCATGCATTTGCAGCAGCACACACAGCAGTGGTACAAATTTGTGCCACTACTGTGTGCTGTAGCATATGCCCCTGCTCATGTGGTTTGCAATGGGGTGCCTGCACATATGGATCTGGCCTCAGTCTTCCATTCTCCAGACTAAATAACTCAGTTCCCTGAGCCTCTCCTCATAAGTCATTTACCCCAGGCCCCTAACCATTTCCATTTCCCTCTGCTGGACTCTTCTCCAATTTGTTCCACATCCTTTCTGTAATGTGGGGAGTAAGGGGCACAAAAACTGGACACAGTACTCCAGATGTGGCCTCACCAGTGCTAAATAGAAGGGAATAATCATGTCCCTTGATCTGCTGGCAACACTCCAATTGCTCTGTCCTACGTGCAGGACTTTGCACTTGTCCTTATTCAACCTCATGATATTTCTTTTCAACCAATTTGCCTAGGTCTCTCTGAATCCTAACCCTACCCTCCAGTGTATCTACTACTTCCCCCAGCTTGGTGTCATCTATAAACTTGCTGAGGGTGCTCAAGGGAACTTGCACTTCATCCCATCTTCTAGGCCATTCACAAAGATATTGAACAAACTGACCCCAGGACCCACTTCTGGGGTACTCCACTTGATATTGACTGCCAACTAGAGACTGAGCCATTGACTACTACTCTCTAAGCCTGATGATCCAGCCAGTTTTCTATCCAATAGTTTTCTATTATGATTTAAGTAAGTTTATATAACCAAGATGACAAAGCATAGAATAGTTATAAGTAATATTTCATTTTTATGTAAGGTGATCCCAAATTTTCATATTAAAAAAAAAATCTCTCATGTGCTCCATTTCTGAGCTAACCCTCTGATCTTAATTTATTTCTCTCTGTCTTGGTTGATTATTAGATGAAAGAAATAGAATCCATTGGCAAATTTAAAATGTGATTAGTGGCTGAGGTTGTACTGAAGACAGACACTCCATGCTTGAAACCATGTCCAGCAACTTTCCCAACTACATAAATGATACAATAACAGATATTACATACACACGGAATCCTTACCTTCAGTTTTTAAAGGATATTTTTGGATTTCATCCGTATTTAGCTGTAGGGGTTTTGCATTTTATGGAATCCATTTCAATTTGGGATACAATTTGATTAATGTTGCTATTTTGGGAAGCAGGTAACTCTCTTTATACACTGACTGCTTTGCTAACTAATGAAATGTACCAACCAGTGTTCATAAATTTCTATTAACATCTCTGGATCAGACACAGATGCAGATGCAGTGGTGGCAGAGAGGATTCATGCAAAGGAATACATACTTATTTGCATCTTTAAGGGTGTTAGTTGTAATTAGTAGTGATACATCTTGCACCTGAGGATGCTGAGGAAGTTGGCTGATGTGACTGCAGAACCACTGGCAATTATCTTTGAAAACCTGTAACCACAAGTTTTTGCCCACCACTGGGAGAGATCCTGGATGACTGGAAAAGGGCAAATACAGTGTCCATCTTTAAGAAAGGGAAGAAGAGGTTTGTGGTTTCTCAGATCCCATAGAGGATCTGGGAAACTACAGACACGTTAGCCTTACCTCGGAAAGATCATGGAGCTGGTCCTCAAGGAATCCATTTGGAAGAACTTGGAGAAGAAAGTGATTAGGAAAAGCCAGTGTGGATTCACCAAGGGCAAGTCATGCTTGACCATCCTGATGCCTTCTGTGATGAGATGATTGACTCTGAGGATGTGGGAAGAGCAGTGGATGTGTATGCCTTGACTTTAGCAAGGCTTTTGATACAGTCTCCCACAACATTCCGGAGCAAGCTAAAGAAGCATGGGTTGGATGAATGGACTGATAGGTGGATAGAAAATTGGCTGGATCATCAGGCTCAGAGGTAGTAATAAATGGCTTGATGTCCAGTTGGCAGCTGGTATCAAGTGCAATGAACCAGGGGCCGGTTCTGGGGTTGGTTTTGTTCAATAACTTCATCAGTGACCTGGAAGATGTGATGGGGTGCACCATCAGCGAGTCTGTAGATGAGACCAAGCTGGGAGGACTAGTAAGAGGGTAAGGCAATGATTCAGAGACACCTTGACAAATTGGAGGATTGGACCAAAAGAAATCTCATGAGGTTCAATAAGGAGAAGTGAAATAACCTGACTTAGGACAGAACAATCCCGTGCTGGGTATGCCAAGGGGACTAACTGGCTAAGCAGCAACTCTGCAGAAAAGGACCAACTGTGTGCCTTGTTGAAAAGAAGACTAATGGCATATTGGCCTGTATTAGTTGGAGTGTTGCCAGCAGATCAAGAGAAGCGATTCTTTTCTTGTATTTGGCACCATTGAGATCACATCTGGAGTCCAGTTTTTGCACACTCCTCCCCAAGAAAAGATATGGACAAATTGAAGAGAGTCCAGCAGAGAACGGTGGAAATAGTTAGGGGGTTGGGGCACATGATTTCTGAAGAGAACTGGTCTTATTTAATCTGGAGAAGAGAAGATAGATGGAATTTAATAGCAGCTTTTAACTACCTAAAGGGTGGTTCCAAAGAGGATGGAGCTACACTCCTCAGTGGTGGTAGATAACAAAACAAGGAACAATGATTTCAAGTTGCAGCAAGGGAAGTTTGGTGAAGCACTGAAATGGGATACTTAAAGAGGTGGCAAAATCTCCATCCTTGGAAGTTTTTAAGGCTTAGCTTGACAAACACTTGACTGGGGTGACGTAGTTGGGGGTGATCCTGCTTTGAGCAGGGGGTTGGACTAGATTACTACCTAAGACCCATTCCAACCCTAATGTTCTATGATTCTGTGATTTTTACCATCAATAAGAGGTCTGTTTTTGGACAGTATTACACCAGTAATCCATGCCTACAAGCCAACATTCACACAGGACTCAAAAAGGATAAACTGTTTGTTACAAAGGTAAAACAGGGCATCTATAGATCCTGTACTGGGGGTGGGCAATTATTTCAGCTGAAGGACTACTTAACTAATTTTGGTGAGGTTTTGAGCTTCACTAGGATAGCTGCACACATTGACAGGTGCCCTCCCCCCTGGATGCCATCTTAGGACCAGAAGTCCTGTCCCCTAACCCCTGACCTGTGCCACAGGAAGTCTCTCCCTTTGCCAAGGAAATACTTCCTTGGTGGGGGAGGTTGTTTGTATATTGTGTGTGGGGGGGTACGGGATGTATGTGGTGCATATGTGTGGCTGGGGGTGTGTGGGGTGTGGGTATGGTGGAGGCGGGATGTGTAGGTAGTGTTGATGTGTGTATGTGGGTGGTGTGAGGGGGTGTTTCGGGGTGTGGGATGTGTGTGTGTGTGGTTGAGGTGTGGGGTGTGTGGGGCAGTGTTGGGTGTGTGTGGGTATAGTGGGGGTGCATGTGTGGGGTGTGGGTATGGTGGAGGCGGGATGTGTAGGTAGTGTTGATGTGTGTATGTGGGTGGTGTGAGGGGGTGTTTCGGGGTGTGGGATGTGTGTGTGTGTGGTTGAGGTGTGGGGTGTGTGGGGCAGTGTTGGGTGTGTGTGGGTATAGTGGGGGTGCATGTGTGGGGGGTGTGGGTATGGTGGGGTGAGCTGTGTGGTGGTGTTTATGGGGGCTTGGGTATATGTGTGGTTCTATATCCTCATATGGGATGTGTGTGGGATGTGTGGGGTATATGAGGCAGTGTTAGGTGTCTGTGTGGGCATGGTGGGGATGGGTATGTGAGGGGTGTGGGTGCCGGTGTGGGTGCTGGTGTGGGTGTGGGTGTGCTTGAGGTGTGGGGTGTGTGTGGGTATGATGGGGGTTGTGTGGGGGGGTTGTGGGTATGTTGGCGATGGAGGGTGCGGAGGTGTGGATGTAAGTGTGCATGTGTGGGGGGGTGGGATGTGTAGGGGGAGCTGTAAGGTGTGATTATGTGTGAGTATGGTGTGGGGGTGAGGGGTGTGGGGTGTGTGGTTGGTGTTGCACCTCGTAACTGGTGTTCCCTTGACCTGCAAGCCTGGGTCGGCACGACTGGCTTGGCACAGAAAGGATAGATGACCGGACAGGTGGGGAGTAGTGGTGAGTAGGAGTCAGGCGGCTTGAAGCGTATTGGTTGTATGAAAGGTTTATTGTACTTACGCTACTGATGGTTGCAGCATAGGTAGGATAGTTGGCTTTGTTCAGTTATAGCGCATAAAACAGAACAGTCTAAAGGGGTCTGTTGGTTCACAGGGTTCCTGAGCCGAGCCCTTGCTTTCTAACCCGGAGGCTAGGTGCAGCTGCCCGACTCAATAGTCCCAGAACTGGTCAACAACTCATGCACAGGGAAAAACTATAATGCACATTCGATCAGTAAACTTCCGAGAGCTCTTTGAGGAAAAGGACAGATGAACCAGTGAGAAACGAATACGCCAAAATGAAGATTGGTTGGTGGGGAGAAGATGTCTGCAGGTGGCCAATCTGCTGACTGTGTCTCCTAGGTGTGCGCAGATTCTCTGCTTAATGGCGGGAATCTGCTCTTAGTTATAGTCAGCAGTGACCAATCACTTCATGCCAATTGTGAATATTTACTGACCGCCAATTATGTTCTTACACATTGACCTAGATACATTATTCATCTGGCTGCCCTCAGTGGGTTCAAAAGGTCAACATTGTGATTGGCACCTGCAATACTTATCATTGCAGACAACAAGCTCCTTAAGTGTGGAGAACAAACTTTTAACAAACTCCAACTGCAATGCTTCTTTTAGCAAAGAAATAAAGGCTACTAGTACTGAGGGATCTTTATGGTCTGCAACCCTACCAAATTATAATGGTCTTTTGGTTTTCTGGCATTGGCACTCTAACTTGACAAATGAAATTCAGACATGACAGTTGGGAGGGTGTGGGGGGGTTGGTTACGCACGTGTGGGGGCTCCCTCTTCCCCCACTTGGCTTCCTCCCTGGCTGCTCTTTGTGATGTGGCTAAGCCCCTATGGAGGTGGAGGGAGGGGGATCAGCACTGCCTGCCTGGCTCACAGTGAGCTGCAAAGGGTCAGAGAAGCAGCTGCTGCCAGTAGGAAGCCAGAGAAGGAAAAGGAGAGGGGAGGGTGCAGTGGGGGGCAGGGAACCAAGCCTGACACCCTTGGTCTCTGTCCCATACCTGTCTGGCAGGGCTGCAGCTGAGCCTGTGATGGCTCCTGCTGCTGCTGCTGCTGCTCTCACTCCACCTGCCTGTCCCACTCCTACCCAATGGAACTGCACCACACTCATGCTGGCTTTTGCTGTTGCTGCTGCTTTCACCCCACCTGCTAGGTGCAGGCAGAGCCCATCCCTACACCTTGCTTCCCTCAGTGCTGCAGTTTTCCCTCTCTACCTGCTGCCCAGAGCACTGCAGCAGGGACAGGAGGAGTGGCTGGAGGCTGGGGGACCCCAGCAGTTTTCTGGGTAGCTACAGCAGCAGCAGCAGCTGCAATAGCAGTCCTGTCTGGAAACTATGCCTTCTGGCTAAGGCTGGAACCCTCTGGTGGGGGAAGCTAGAAGCACAACACGTGCTACCCTAGGCGGGACTGGGTGGGACTTGGCCCCAGGCAGAGTGCAAAAGGGGCAGCCGTTGGTGGGACCAGATACAGTTAATTGGTGGGTGCCAAAGATTTGTTTCACAGCCATAGGGCTAGTGAACATTTATTTCAATACACTTGTCAAAAGTAGTATTTGAGGCCAGTGAACATAAAAAGGAGTCAACACAGGAGTTAAAAATATCTTCCATAATAATCCAAATACCATGTTTACTTTAACACAGAACACATTTGAGTTGAAGAATTACCCCCAGTAATTAGCTTTTATACATGAAAAAAGATAAATGTGTTTATAATTTTCTATGTTTAGAATCAAATCATTGTAGGGTTATCTTAAATTCATACCCCTACCTCTGTGGCAGGGAAAAGAGTCCCCTTTCCCTTGGCCCCATCTTCCCCCTTCATTTGCTGCCCCTCTCCCCGCCCCAGTGTTTGCCTCCCTGCTTGCCTCTCTCTGCTGCTGCTTACTCTGTGAAGTGGCTCTGGCTCCAATCAGGGGGATAGAGCACATGGTGGCCCACTATACCAGCATAAGGCACTAGTGGTAGCAGCAGCTCCAGACCCTGCATTGGGCCTGGTAGTTCACAGGAGTTGGAGCCACAGCCACTCTTTTGTTGTGTTGTGATCTCCCCCACACTCTCCCTTCACACCATACATTGTCTGCAATGCTTTCCCCACTGCTCTGTCCCCATGATTACCTGCCCCCATGCCCCACCGAAGCACACACTGCATGGTCTTCCCCACGCTCTCCTGCCCCCACCATGTAGTCTCCCCTGAGCTTCTCCTACCACGCAAGCCTCCTGGCCATGTACTGGGGCAGGAAGGAGCTCCACCTCCAGCTCTGCAGCCCAGATTGGAGATGTAGCAGCCACCTGCCTTAGGCCAATACTCAAATCCAAGACAAAAGCTTTTTTCCCCCATGTTGAACGGGAGATGGCATGGGGAAGGAAACTCATCCTGGATTTGAATATATAGGGCACATGCTGGGGAAAATATTTTGTAGATTTTGTCCTATTTTTGCTATATATTTTTTTACTGACTGGAAATGAAAAGAGACATTTCTAGCCATGACTGCTATCTGGATGCACAGATGCAGATAAGAGTCAAATAAGATGCTGAGATTGTGAACCACTTTGACAATGGATGAGAAAATGCCCTGAATTGAAGGACCCAAAATAGGTCCTGACAGTTCTTCAGATCTCTTCTTTTTGTCAGCAAGTATCATTGTTGTGTTCGTTTCTTGTGCTCAAACCTCAGCATAAATTCAAGGTCTGCTTCTGATCACATTACATTAACATTTCTACAGCATTTTAACTTGTGAATATCTATTTTTTTCAGTCTAACTCCTGCTGAGGCAGTTTCCTCTACTCTAGCTACCTAAATCTCTTCAGTTGGATAGGCTATTTTTCACTTCCTGTTATAACTCACTGTATAATGTTGCTGGCACAGCAAAGTGTGCTTTATTTTATCTTAGAGATGTTTCGCAATTCACTGATGGATAAACTGATTGTGGTATATATTATACAAACATCCACAAGAACACTTTTAAATGTAAATAGCCGTAGGAATAAAGGTTAAATCAGCCAGGAAAAACATCTTCTGCCCATAAGAAAGTCTGGATTGATCTCATAGAAAAATAGTTTTATACAGAGAAGACAAAAATTGGTCCAGTTTGAGGAAGTAATGTGAGTGGTGACCAACTTTTAAGCCATGCAGTGAAAAGATCTTATCTAATTTGGAAGTCATTAGTTTACAGCATTTAAGTAGCCATACAAATATTGTATCTAATCTAATGTGCCACACTGTCATTACCCTGCATATATTATTTGGATGCTTAAGGCTTCCCAACTAACCTCAGGCAAATATTACACTCCAACTTCACTGCCTGTCATGTGATATTTGTTATAAAACTCTGAGACAGAAAATTGATTGAAATAACTTCTACAAAGTTCTAGGGTCTTGCTTTTTCAATTCATACATTTAGCGCAGTTATTTATAAATAATTTATCATCGAAGATAAAGTCTGATTTTAAAAAAGCCAAGTAAAAGGCTACTTTAAAGTTCAAGAAACTGTATTATTTCAATGGATTTATTCGGGGAAAATTCTGTCTCAAGTGCTCATTAGCTGTCACTCTATTGTTCCAGGAAAAGTTAGCTGTAAGTTGGTATTATGGATGTAGATAGCAAGATAGTAGTCTGAATAGCTTGGAGTGTTTCCATGGAAGAAAAACCATACCTTGAACATATGTGGTAAGAGCAGAGGCACAGGAAGATGTGTTTTTAGTGGTCTGTGTTGCTAAGCAGAGTAGATTGGCTGGTGTCTTTTGAATCAACAGATGCCTTTTTAAGGGTGCCAATTTCAGCCTTACCTATGCTATGCTGTAATAATCACATCCAGCAGATTTGCTGATCATTCTATTCAGGCCCAAATCCAACAAGATGAGTCAAAATCTCCACAACAGGCGCAGATAAAATAGGTCTTTTTTTTCAAACCAGCAAATACTGTGTTTTGTTTTCACCCCTCTCTCTCTCTCTCTCTCTTTCCTTCATCTGATTTCCTTAAAATAAGGGAAATATGATAAACTGAAACATTGATTCTGCAATCAGAAGCCCAAATGAACTTAACTTTTGCTGTTTAACATAAGGCAGATCCTGTGAACAGGAGACATTCTATCTCAAGCTAATGTGACAGAGTAGTAATTTAAATTATGAAGGAGGGACAGCTCTCATCAAAGCCTGTCTAAGCATAATTCAGAGCACCTGTCAAAATCCATTTAATTTTTTAAACCATGCTGCATCTTTCACTTCCCAAAAGATAATAGGGTAACACCGTTTTGTATCAATACCCCACTTTTATATTCCAAGCTTCCATACCCTTACCATTTAAATTTTTATTTCATGTATGATTTTGCTTCTAACACCACTTTGAGATATATATGTTGGATGGTAAATGTTAATGATTGTGCTCCAGGCTAAAATGTGGTATCTTAGCATAATTTCCCTAGAGCATTTTTGTATTATAAAACACATAAAATAATGCAAAGATGCCAAATTAATATTTTTCTAACATCATATTTCCTGGAAAAATTCATTGGAATGATCTAGAGTCCACCCATTTCCCCTTGTAGCTAGTATTCTAGCCTGTAGATACTGTGACCAGAGTCATTCTCTATTAAAGTTTTTTTGAGTTTATTCTTCAGCCCAGTTCTGCTTACCCTTATACACTGTTGGAGCATCTACATGAGACACTACTGCACAACGGTTACTGCACATGTATTTATTGCTTGTATAGTCAAGTACTAAATAAATGCACAGTAATTGGAATTACTGCACAGTAGTGCCAGCAAACACCTTTTTAATGACACTACTGAGTAGTAGCTTAATCATACCGAGCAGCAGTGTGTTAGTGCTCTTTCTGCTGTGATGCGCTACTGCGCAGTTAGCATCTTGTGTAAATGTGCCCTGTGGATAGTCAGATTGACTTCAATAGGCTGTCAGGTCTAAAATAAACAAGTGGGTAAGTCTTTGCAGAACTGAGGCAAAATCTAAGTTGCTCATGTTTTTCTTCTGCATTTTTCCATGATAGCCCTACACAGTTGCTTTCTAAAGTGCGTAAGAATGCAGGGGCACTTCAAACAGCAGTTATCCCTTCACTCCCCACATTTCAAATTGCAAGTGATTTTCTCTTTCTGGGTCTGGCTACACTGTGGACTGTAGTGAGTTAGGAATAGCCAAACCAGTTTTAAATTAGCCAGTGTATGTAGCACTACCAGTTTAGCAGCATGAAGCTGAGCTCCATTATGAACTTCATTCAGCTGCAGTTAAACTGCCTATAGTATACAAGCTAGCTCACTTTGGAATCTGTCACACTGCAGTCTGCAGTGTAAAAAGTCCTTCAATTAATTTATCTAAATATTATTGTTTTAAACACATTGAGCACTTGGCTTTTGGCTTGGATTCCTAATCCTTTCCCATAGCAGTGTTTTTATGTGTGTGACAGGCTGGCTGGCAGTGACCTGGCCCAGGGGTTTTGAAGGGGTAGAAGATGATTGGAGGACTTGGGATTCCCTTTCCGCACCAATCAGGCCCCAGAGACTTACCCCCTCCATGTCCCAACTGGCCCCTTGGGTCACCTGGAGGGGGATAAAAGGGGCAGCGTGGACTGACTCAAGGGAGAGACCAGTGAGGGACAACAAGGAAGGAGTTTCACAGAGCTGGCAAGAGCTGAGCCAGCGGGATAGGAGCAGTGCCCCAGGAGAGCCTGAAAGAGCAGGACCTGCAGGCAGCAGTGGGACCCTCAGCAGCGTGGCATGTGGCCAGCAAGAGAGGCTCCCCACTGGGCTTCAGGATCCCCAAGGAGAGGCTGCAGCCAGCAGGAGAGGCTCCCCAGCTCCAGGAAGGATCTGAGCAGCAATCTGGGGGGTTCCCAGCTCTGCTTCCAGCTCTTCCAATCAGAGGCCAGGCAGCTTGATGTGAGGCCGGGGCTCTGGGAAGGTCAAGACTCCTAGTAGGCTGGAGCAGTGGTGGCTGAGTGGCTGTGTTCCAGCCTACCACATGGGTGATCTGGGTTTAAGTCCCAGCTGGGGTGAGTGAGATAACAAGAAGCAAATCTCCTTGCAGTGGAAAGGGTCCATCGTATTTTCCTCCTTTCTCCCCCTCCAGGTACCAAGGCCCTATATTTCCTTGTCATTTGACATTTTGCATTTTGTGCCTTTTTATATTTCACCAACCCGTATTGTTTGTTCTGCTGTTTGAATTTTATATTTTGTTAACCCTGTTTTGTCAGTGAGTGTAAGTGTCTAACCTTTGTTGAATCCTGCCCCCTTGGGGCATTGTAGTGTCCATTATACCCTCTGATTTATGCCTTTTATGTTCCCGGTATTAAAAGGTATATGGTTAAGTCCCCACTGGTGGTCTGGCTCTGCTCTATAGGGGAGGAGTGTCCCTACACCTCCCACAGTGCTTGTGCACATGCTTTGATCCTTTCAATTGGAGAGGTGGTACCTCTTGGAGTACACCTGGGTTACATGTGATAATGTATGGATCACATTTCCCAGGAAATGGAGATTGGTTTAGAAAGGTAGTAAGATGGAAGTACACAGGGAAAGAAAGAGCAAGAAAGATAATATTTTGAAGCCTAGCCAGGTGAGCTGACCATTTGGGAATCTATGCTCCGGTTTGGACGTTCATTTGAGAAATAACTGAATACCACATGTAGCTTTTATAAATAATAATAACAATCATTTAACTAAATATGGTTTATTTCCCTAAATAACCACAATGGCTTTGAGAAACAAAATTCTTGATTATGTCATTTTTGGTTATGTGGGAAAAATACTGAGGGTTCTCAGCACCTTCCAGGATTAGGTTCTTGGTATTTATATTATTCATAAATACTGTTTATAGCTGTATCCCCTAAGATGATTACAGAAGTTATGTAAACATTCTGTACAATAAGCCTCTTAACTATTTAACCTTTTTAATGTATCAACTATGGAAGTGCAGAAGCTATTTTTCATACAACAACATTAATGGTTATAATTTGCTCAGGGATCAAACCTGTTTACTCCCTGCAGTCACAATAGGGATATTACCATTTAAGAGAAAGTGGGCACAGCTACACAAGATGCAACATCGCTGTAGCAACACACTATGATGATGTAGTGTCTCCCTCACTATAGCTCATCCCTACGGTGACGCAGCAGCTAAAAATAGCCATGCACCCCTAGCATGCCATCATTTAGTACTTCCCTGCAGTAACAACAGCACTGTAGGGGCACACGTAAACATGCCCAGTTTCTCCTGTGCCAGATTATATTTGAACCATAAGGCTTTCTTAGTGAAACAAAGGGCAGCTTCTAAATTTCCTTTATTTGGAAGTGTGTCTCTTTCCAAATCATTTTATTTAAACCTCTCAGAATCAAGGCCAGATTTTTATAATTGCCAAGTTAGCAATTGAACTATAATTCTTCCTGAAGATGGGCAAAGTTAAGTGCTCTTTTAAAATTTATTTGGCTTTACCTATACTGTTTGGTCATTTATAGGGACCTACCAAATTCACAGTGGAAGTGGGCTGTACAGCATCTCCCTTAATCTTGAAGGTTCCCCCATACATTCGACCCTCATTGCTTATTGGCTGAGGGACCCCAGTAGTCCTGCTGTTTGCTGATGATTGGCCAGGAGAAAAAAACAGCACCATATTTAAAAATGTGGTTTTCAGCTCCCTACAGATGAGGAGTGAGTGGTGGAGCCTCTCTGCCAATCAGCTTGGAGTGTGTATGTAGGAAACTGCAAGATTAAAGGAGCAGCCACACAGCCCACTTCTGCTGTAAATTTGGTAGGTCCCTCGTCATTTATATTTAATCTGTATTATATGATTAAATTTGCTATTAAAAATTGTCTAAGTTTACGTTAGTGAATATTTAATTTTGGTGGAACTAATTCTTCCAACTTTTCTGTGTTCCCAGAATGACCCCGGGGGGGGCAGCACTTTGTAGTTTTAGCCATTAATGGCTAAGCATAGAACAAAGCTATGTAAGAACAAACCCCTTTGGTATATTCAGGTAAAATTACTGTAATCTGATATTTACATTATTACACCTCACTCCTGCTTGAGACTGCTGAGAGTTGCACCAGGAAAATTACAGGTTGTGGAAAGTTTGAGCAGGTTCTTGCTAGCATTTTGCAGTGGTGTAGCTATATAAGTAATGAAGAAAAGAGTTTTGTACATATAGCCTCTGTGGTACTGAGAAGACTACTATTAGCATGAACACATTTTCTTTTTATTATCCTGCCATTAAATTTCAATTCAGAAAGTTAAATCTCAAATTCCTCAGGAGTGTTTCAGAAGCCACTTTTCAGCTGAGTGACATTTTCAGGGCTCTTGGTTAAATCAAACTGGGGGAAAAAATAACCCTCGTCAATTGATGCCCTTGGTGTGTGTGTGTGTATATATATATATATATATGTGTGTGTGTATGTATGTATATGTGTGTGTAAAAACAATATATAATGTATTACTACACATATTTTTCACCTCTCTAGCAATCTGAACTCTTACTGAACATCTGATTTATTACTGTGAACCGCTGTTGTTTAATATCAACTTCTGCAGGGGCTAATTTACTTTTCAAAGACTGAGCAGTGCCATTGTTATAAATAAACTTCAAGTGCAGAGAAGCAATAGAAGAGTTTCAACAAGTTGATTTTCATTCACAGAGATTGAAGGGATATTCCCCTTTTCCAAGAATATGCTGGATATGAAAATGTTGGCAATTCAAGTGATAAACGAAGATAGAGCAGGCTCTAACAAGTGTTCTGAAACTAGAGGCATTTGGAAGTGGATGTAATGATAAACTAGGATTTGATGAGGCTGACTGGAGTCTTCAAGCAAGGCATGGTTCAGTGAACTGCATCACCTAGTTGATTTTCTTTAGAGCACAAGAGTAGCTAAGGCTTAGCCCTGAAGTCCACCCCAAAACAGCCCTATTAGAGCACTTCTTATAATGGGTGGCAGAAAGAAGATAATATATCTTGTACTTTATGAACAATCCTACTATGTATAGTAGAAACGGACAGAGATTTTTAAAGTAAAATTAGGAAAGAACCACAAAAGAAAATTATTGATGAAATTTTACATATACAGTGCAACCTATCTTAAGTCACCACACCAGGTACCAGCTTCTTCCCCTCCCCCTGCAAAAGGTCCTTAGTGAGAAGAGGTCTTGCACTATCTACCTGACAAGACAAATAGTACCAGAAATGCTAACACTACTGTACAGAAATATTCTTTGCTGACATCTTGTTGTCTTTCTTTTGAATTGGTAGAAATTAGATCCGGGTTCCCTTACACCACATTTTCACTGAGTACCTTTAAATGAGGCTGAGATTACACTTTTGAGTTTGTGAATACTAATTGCAAGGAATGTTAGTTAGTGTTAAGGTTATCACAAGCTAAAGGTAAATGGGGTGTTAAAGGTTAATATCCTCTCTAATGTGCACTGCTCAGATTTGCCATTAGAAAGCTGTTGAGTAGGGATGTGTCTGAGCCCCAGGGCCTGGGCTTTCTCTGCTCTGAGAGGTGAGAGGGACCAGCGTGCCTGGACAGAGAGTAGTATGGAGCAGCATGCCAGGAGGTAGAAAAACATGGAGAATGGGGGCTTTAAGGTAAAGGTTAGTTATTTAAAAGCATTTTATTTGATTGAAGTTAAATAAAAGTGATGCAAAAAAAGAAGTATTCTAGACTCTCAATTGTTTCAATAAATTGTTGGTGATGGAAGAGGGCTGGGCCCAGGGAGGTGGGGGGAGTGAGGGCTAATTGAACCCTAGTACAGGCAGCCCTTTTGGCTTTTGGTTTGAGGCTGGGAGAACGAGAATAAGCTGCTCCTGGTGGAGGTAGGGAGAGTGGTTCTGGCACCCTGATGCTCTGGTAACGCAGTGCTGGCTGACTTCATGCCACTGAGTTCCCTGACCACTCTGGGGAAGCTGGAGGGACCTCCTACCAGCAGCTGCAAGGAGGGGTTGAGGAGGGAGGTGCTGGGCTGAGTGACCCAAGCCTCTCCACTGCTATCTGGCTGAACCTCCCTGCCCTGCCCTGCCGTGCCCTCCCCTTTCCCCACCAGGAAATAGGGCTCAAGCCTTAGCCAGGGCCAGTAGCACCTCTCCTTCTGAAAATTTCCTAACTGTTGCATCAGGTTAAAGGGACAGTGTCTTCCATTGCAGCAGCTGGGTGGCTGCCGTTTTTCAGGGAAGTGGGGACAGGGCATTCAGTGCAGGCTTCCAGGGGTGGGTGGGCAGGTAACTGAGGAGCTTTCTAGCCCTCCACAGCTCTCTCCTGGAGCTTGCCAGCTGCATTAGAGTTTAGGAGGGTGGTAAGCTTGTCCTTGGAGCAGGAGAATAGAAAAGGCTTGGAATGATGCATCCTGGGATGCTGGAGGACTCCAAATAGGGTTTTTTATGTTGGCGAAATGCAGATGTCACTCTGTCATCTGGTGGTGACAGAGTGACATCAGCCCCCCATTACCTTTCTGAATGGATTGTGGGCTGACCTTCTTAGCCTTAGCCTACAGGTTACTCTGACTGTGGACTGGTATCCTAAGCCAACAAGCCCTGGCCTGATCTTTCAGTCTCAGTCTCTTGCCAGTCCCCAGCCACCTGCATTGTTCCCTTTGGGATCAGGACCTGACCTTCTTGGCCTCAGCCTGCCTATCCCTCACTCTCAGGGTCAGGCCCTGGCCTTCTTAGCTTCTGCCTGCTTCTGTCTCACACTGCTGCCCCTGGCAGGGCTCAAAAACTATTGTACCCTTCAGGCACCCCTGTGGCCTCTTTTCCACCCCTATAGCCACATCTGGTCCTCCATTATAGACCTGGAAAAAAAAAGCAAGCAACTGTTCTAAACTCAAACACTCAGGTGCCCCATCTGGGTCATCATGCCACTGCAAAACCACCTTCCCATTCACTGGCTCTCTCAGCCTTGGGGCTGACTTACATAGCCTACATCTCCCACTCCTCACCAGCCTGAGCTGGCAGAAGCTTCTCTCCCTGAAGAGTTAAGGGCTCCACTGCCCCCCACCTCATATTCACACTTATATCCCCTAGTCTCCACTTTTGGTCACGGGCTCTCCTGACTAGCCCCAAGTGGATCCCCCTCAGCCCCCAGAGAAGCTTAACTAGGGCTCTGTTCTCTTGCTGGGCAGATATCCCTGCAATAATCACTTGCAGCCTTTAGGTCCCTGTCTGCCTATTCTCCTGAAACTAGCCCATAACCTGTGGTCTTCCCCTATCTGGGGCATGGGGGAAGACCATGACTTCCTGTTACACATCCCTGCTTTAGAAGTAGAATATGTGGACATAGCATGTCCAGAGTGATCCATTCCCTGTCATACCCTCCCTGGTATTGGCAGACATTGGTTTAGGGAAGTAAGCTGATAGATCCCTGACTAATCTATTACATGTATTTATTTGTTTGTTTGTTAGTTTTTAGCTTTATATGCTAACTTATCCACAGAAGTTTCCCAATGGAAGTGTCCTTCATTAATCTGTCTGGTTTATTTTTTAATCTGGTTATAGTAGCTGCCTCTACTACTTCCTATGGCAATGAGTTCCACAAATGAACTATGCACTAAGTAAGAAAATACTTCCTCTTTTTTGTTTTAACCTCACTTTTGATAATTTCAGTGGACATCTTTTTAGGATGTGGAGACCATAACTTCATGTAGTAGCCAAGATGTAGGTGCACTATAGGATGTATTCTGCTTGTTTAGTTCCCTTCTTAACAATGCCCAGCATTTTATTGATTTTTTTTTTTTTGCTTGTTGCTGAGCACTGAGCCAATGTTTTGAGAAATCTATCCATGTTTTCGCTCATGAACCTTACTTTGTCTTTGACAATGTTGAAGTTCACCCACTACTTCATTGCCCACTAACTTAGTTTTCTGAGACCTTTCTGCAGCTAGATTCCCCTCCATCAGTTTGAGATTTGACTACCGGGAATAGTTCCACAGAAATGCATGATTCTGATTGTTTTTAAAGATAAGATCACCTTCTGTTTCATTTTTTCTATTAATTGTTCTTAAGTAGTTTATTCACAGAATATTCCTTACAAGAAGTTTTTTGCATACAGTTGCCTAGTGTTGGTCCTCCACGTGCTGCAGCTCAGGTTCTTGGCTCTTGATTCTCATTATGTATAAAAAGCTCCTTAGTGTACATTATTATTGCTACAATAAAGTACTATGCAGTAGGCATAAATTCATACCTGTTATCCACTACCCACTAGAATATGCAAGTTTAGTCTCTCCTCTAAGAGGTATATTTGATATTGCCAACTGGATTTGTCTGTTGTATTATTTGTAGCCTCATGAATACAGAAGTGAGAGTAATGAGCAGAGGTTGATGTTTTAAAGGCACTCTTCTTTTCTTTATAAGCCTATCTGCAGCAGGAATTTAGTTAGATATAGCAGGTTAAATTGGGAACCTTGCTGTTGTTTCTAGCTTCTCTATGGAAAGCTGTGGTTTTGGTATGGTGAAGTTATGGTGATTTGTTGGTTTTTCTTTCAATATTTCTGTTTGTACAGACTGTGATTTTTTTCTTTGATATTCCAACAGCAATACATTGATTACAAAGCCTAAAAAGTATTACAATAACTCCCTTTTTTTCAGAGAACACAGAAGTACCTCCCAGTCACTTGTAGTCTGTACACAATTCAGTAGCACAATTCCTCACTTGAGAGTGATTTTCACATAAGTCTCTGGTACCTCTCCCTGAACAAGTGCTATACAGAGTCCTGTCTGGGGTTGTTTTTAGTGCTCTTTGGGGAGAGTTTCTGCACAGGCCTTACATAGGCTAAGGTGCAAGACAGCATTGACTCCACAACACACATCTCTGATTTTTATATGTGGTGAACTCTTATAGCCCCTATTATGTTACCTGCGGAGGAAGAGACAAGGATAAATAAAAACTGCTTGCACCTCCTTTTCTTTCCTCACTGTGTACCAGGTCCCACTTGCAACATGCACTTCTGCCAGCACCAGCAGCCATCTGGATAAGAGCTGGAAAGTCCAATTTTTCTGGAGTCTATATCAGTAGCTACTCCTGTCATATATTCTTGCAGGGCTTTGACTCTCTCCACTCTGCAATACTGACCAATTCTACACCACTTAACTCCAAGAGAAAAATTTTAATCCCTTTCTAATCAGCATCTTTCCACTATCTGCGCTATGCTAATTTGCAGTGTGTTCATGAAAATGTCATTCCTAAAAACTCCCTCAATATATTTTCTTGAAAATGTGTATCTCCTACTACTTATTATTTTAATTTTCCCTTTTAATTTTGTCTGCAGCACTCATATAAGTAACAGATTAGTTTCTCACAGGAACTGTATTTTAATGAAAAAGGAGAAACATTTTTAGTAAACATTGCCCTGATTGACAAAGATGGACACTGGTTGGAGCATCAGGTTGATTCTTTTGGTTAGTTCATCAAAATCACATTCAGTTTCTTGGATTAGTACATGAAAATAATGTAAGCATCCAATCTCACTCCATATTTGTGAATCTCTGCACCTGTAAGGAGCTCCAGTGAGGTCAACGGTGGAGTCAGGACCTTCGTTTGTAAATTCTGTCAGTCTAATCCCACAGTCTCAATAAAAGTCATCCTATTAGAAACTGCTATAATGAGAAGTCCTTTCCATATTCCCCAGAAGTATTACAGATATAATTAATTTTCACTTGTTGAAAAAATTATAAAGATTTTGGATTCAATCCTCTTTTGTGCAAAGAGGTTTAAATATTGGAATACTGTATGCCTATAAATTGCATATTAGACTCGTCAGACATTACTTCTGTACATATTCCTATTTGTCTATAACAGATGGCCAGCCAGCAATTTAGAATTTTCTTTTAATGAATCCTCATCCAGATCACCCATACTGACAGATTTGCTAGGAAAACTAGCTCCTACTTACTATCTCTCAGCAGTTTCTGAGTACACTAAACTTTTATCTGCTTGTGACCCTAAAAACTGAATTAAATGAGCCATTGGATTCAGCCAGCTGTTAGCCTCTCTCCTTTGAAGCCTACACACCATAAACTAATTCTTCCCTATTAATCATGGGAGCATGTGAGCCCACAGACCTAGTCATTGAACATGGCTCCCAGTGGCCAGTGTTTCAGAAATAAGCTAGCTTGGATACTGGCTCTGATTCTTGTAATAAGAAACCAGAGCTACTGAAACTGAAAACGTGACAAAGCATCCTTAGAATTTCTTTTTTTCTCAAGGAACATTCAAAGCTTTAAAAAGTAAAATTAACTACTATAATCTCTTAAAAGAAAACCCCTATTGGATTCATCATTGCAACGGAGTGGGTGGACTGCCCAGAAGCACTCTCTTCAATAGCTATAATTCATAAAATTCTTCCGTAATAAATCCTTCTGTAAAGTCTCCCTTAATATTGGCAAAAGGCAGAGATGAGTGTTTGACCCTTTTCTTAAAGTGGATGAAAGTACTTGGCCAGTTGTACTGTGCATTATGTGAAAGAGAACCTTTTCCAAAGCCTTTTAGAAGCAGAGGCTCAGCAAGATTGCTCAGGTGAACCATCTCAGTGGTCACTTTTGGGGGAAAAAATATTGAACAATCATCTGTTCTTTGCTAAAATTGCTCCTCTTCTCTTCTTTCATACTGCTTTTTTCAGCTCCATCTAACCAAAATGACCCTGCTAGAATTCTGTTTTGTAGCCAAAAGTATTCTACTTCTCTCTATTCCTTTCCCCTTCCTCAAATCTTGTCTTTTGACACACTGAATCTGGGATCCTAACTTTCATGTTCAAAGCTCTTCACATTTTTGCCCCTGCCTACATCTTTAACCTCATTTCCTCCTACTCTTGCTCTATCTAGTGTAGCCAGCTTCTTTCTTTGTACATGACTGAGCACTATGGTATCTGAGCAAAAGACATTTTTTTTTACATTTTTTTTAAAGAAGCAAATACTTTATGCAATTGAAATCTCATTCCATCCCCCATTTTCTGTGGTTTGTTCTGTATTTTTTTTGTTGCCTTTTTCCAATATTGCAGGAAACTTCAAGTCAAATATGGAACTCTTAATTTGTTTTGGGAACAATTAGATGTTTAGTAACTTACCGATTCATTTGATCATCCCAGTATTCTCTTCCACCTCCCCTTTACATCCCTGGCTCTCCATGCAGGCACAATGTTGTTTTTATGCAAAATTGTAGACCCAAGAATTCACAGTAACTCATTCCAGAACAGGATGTTGGGGTATTAGTTTTGTCTCACAGTAAGGGCCACATGCTTGACACATCCTCAGACATTCTTTATACCATTTGCCTTACCAATCTTATTTCAAGACCCTCCTTAAAGCCTGCATTTTGCTGATCCTTCCAGTAATGATCTTTCTTTTGTTGAAAGGCAGAGCACGGTGGCATCTTATAGACTAACTTGTTCAGAGATGCTGACAAAGTAGGCTGTTGCATTTCTAAGTTCATGCCTGTGAAGAAGTCTGCCTCCTACTTAACTTCAGACTAACATAACTAATTACCTCTTTCTAGTGGCGAGCTCACTTTGGCATCACATGTGTCCTACATATTGTGCTTACCTGCTAAAGAAGTAAACTCCTCCAGGGAGGCACATTTAATCAAATCAATGGAGTTACACAAGGCATGGATAAATCTCCTGGCCTCATAGGCATATGTGAAGAGATGGCCTGATCTAAAAGCTATTAAGCAGCAGTTCACCCATGCCATTAAGAAATATCAAGATTGCTATGCATGCAATGCTGATATATAATTTAAAAATCTCCTAGAATGAAAAAAAATACTAGAACATTCTACATTAAAACTAGTTTCAAACCAAACTCAGGACAAAAGACAATATATCTTTAAACAGATTTAATTGTTTTTTGCTAAATAAGTTTTTCCATTCTGAAGTCTGTAATAAAAAATGGATACTGTTGAGTGAAAACCGTTGCAATAAATATGGAGATTTTTCATGTTTGCTTTCAGTATTATTTCACAAAAAAGTGCTTATAAGCCTCCAAAATTAATACCGGATACAACAATTGAAGGCAACTTAAATGCAAATGAAACTTCTTAAATGAACACATAATGCTTACTGCAATGATGCTCCAAAACATTTATATTTATGGTGCTGACTGGGGAAAAAAGTAAACTTACACCGAACTCTGCATAAATGTAAATTCATAATCTATTTTCACTTGCTGTGCTTTTCCAGCTTGGGTTCTGTATTTGCTTTTGAAAATCTGATCATTGTAATACAACTGTATTAGAATTGGAAGGATCTGTCAAAGTTCACCTAGTAACCCAATTCTACAAGTGTGATTCTTCTCAAGCTCAGACGTAAGGTTGATTGAAAAAGGTACATCTCCAGGTTAAAGTTTGTTTGTCTTCTGCCTGTAAAAGGCTAACACTGAAACAGTGGCAGTGTGGAAATTCACTCCTTCAGCAGGGTTGTTAAATTGCCTAATTTACCTGGGTCTGGTAAGAGTGAATAGTTGAGAAAGTGAATAGTCCTCTGTTTTTCACACCTTAGGACCTAGTTACACATTAATTTTAGGAGGCTCATGGAGCTCTTACCCCTCCCCCCCCCCCGATTGTCCACACATTAACACCTCAAGCTAGTTTTAAGCACACTTTAGGCTGCTTAAAGTTATGTCATTCCAAGGCACCGTTTATCTTTGATCCGTGTTACCCAGGTCATGTTCCATTAATGTCTGGCCACTCCCCACAGATGACCTGCCCAAGTTGCAGTCTTCCGCTATGCCAGGATGCAGTATCCCTTCTCCACCCTCCTATTTGTGTGGACAAACTTCTCACCCCCTGAACCCCAGCCATCCTGGGAAGTTTGACCAGCACCCCCATACCCCAATCCCAATTCCAATGTATTAAAATTGAGACCTTCTTTAATTTACTTCCCCTTGATTTCTTTTTGCATTTTTTTCTTTTTTTACTTCTTTTTATTTTATCTTTCAGTGGCTGACTTCCTTCATTTCACTACCCTTCCCCCACCCCTATTTCCATTCTACCTCCCATTTGATTACATATCCCAATACCATTAACTCTTCGCCTCCCAGCTTCATGTTCCTTCCCCCACAACCCTTCTCTCATACCCCCTACCTACAGCAGGATAGAAGCCTGTCCTGGTTCACCAGCCCTGTAGTCTCAACTCACAGCTGCAGAAACATACAGCCATGGGTGGGCAGAGGGTGGTGTCTGGGAGCAGGACAGGTGGGTGGAGCCAGGGCCAGGATTGTTGAGCAGTGACAGGGTGAGGCCAGGGCCCAGGGCAGATCTGTGATATGCTCTTCCCATTGTGGTTCTGCTGTAGGCCCTGGGCCTATGCTATCACCACCCCGTAATCCCAAGCCTGGCCCCACCCACCCATTCCACTCCTGGATGCTGCTTGCTGTCCGCCTACTGTCCCATCTCATCTGCCCAGCTGAGTGTGTCTTTCTGGCAGGGGTCCAAGCTCGATCTCCATGGAGACCCTACTTGTCTGCTCTCTCCAGTGTCCCTGGTGGTGGGTGTGGGGTGGACAGGACACAGTGTCTGGACAATGGATCCAAATCTAGAAGCAGTAACACTGGCAGTGACAGCCGCAAGGAGCTGCTGCTGCCAGGGCTGTGGGGAAATAGAGTCCAGCTGCTGCAATGTCCTCAGCCCCCCGTGTGCCTGGGGGTAGCAGGACTGGTTGTATGCACGATGGCCTGGCCTGTCCCCTGCCTAGGGTAAGCAGGGCCAAGGGACCCACCACGGGCTGGATAAAATTCCTTGGCAGGCCAGATCCAGCCTGTGGGCTGTATTTTGCACACCTTGATCTACTGTTTTGCACCCCCCAATCCCTGTTCCCAGCCCTCATCTCATGTGGAATCTATCCTTCTTCACACCATAGAATAAGAACTTATCTTCCCTGGCAATTATAACTATGAGACAGGATGGCAAGGTAAATCTCATTGCATTTCACCAGCCCCCAAAGATGATAAAAAAAAATGTACAGTATCTGTGAAAAAAATTATTCAGTCATTGCTTGAGAACTCTCCCCTCACCCCCATCCCAGCTGAACAATCCAGTCTTTAGTAGCAAGCTTCTCTGCTCATCATCCTCCATCAGCTGACTGGGGAGCCTAGAAAACATATTGAGATTCCTCTTGAATCTCTTACTTCTATCACTCCTAGTTCAGACTCAGGAGTCATTGCAAACCATTGCATAAACTCCCCTTTCTCAGGGCTAATCATGCTACATTGGCAGCATTAGCTTTGCTGCTTTTCTGTAGGACTATATAGCAGGCCAGGGATTCAAACCTGAATGTCTCATGAAGCAATAAATACAGGTCCAAAGGGCCAGCCCAATTCTGGATTTCATGCCAGGTTTAATATCCTACAGCTCTTCTAGTTTGTCTTATTGATCATATTTGAATAATGAAAAAGCTCTTAGCCTTATATAATCAGCTCCATCTATGCTCGGAGAAAACATTCAGCAAAATCCTATTTTAGCACATTGCATGGGTTCATAAGGTTGCTCAATTGAGCAAGTAACCATTGATTCAGTATGCTTATCATGTTCCTCCTACATATTCCTCTATGATGTGAATGAGATTAGAAATATTGGCCTATTCTTCTTGCATCAATATAGGAATGTACTAGGAAGCCATGGCTCCTGTTACTTGCAGAGAGATGTCACAGGAGAGATGTCCCCAGGTAGGGTAACACATCTGATTTGGGACTAGCTGCAGAGGCATAGACAGCCAGGGCCCATAAGCTACAAACATCTTTTGCAGAGCTTGCTGTCTAGGAATAAAATGATAGGGCAGTGCCTTGGTTGGGTAATAAGGGCACTGCTACAGTAACTAGAGGAATAGCAACAAGCTGCCCTGGAGACTGAGGGAGCACTCCTGTGGCCAGCCAGGGGAACACCCAACCAGAAGGAGAGGATCCAGGGAATATAAACCAGTGCCTATGAGGCAGACTAGCAGTGTAGTTCTAAACTTGGCAGGGGAGAGAAGCTCCTGCCAGCTCAAACTGGTGACACTGGGAACAGCAGGCATGCCAAGTACTCCAAGGGCTGAGAGAACCAGAGAGTAGAGAGGTAGTTTAGCAGGAGTATGATGACCTGGAGAAAGGCACTTTGAGTTTAAAGCTGCTGGTTGTATTTTTGCTCTAGTTTATGCTGGAGGACGGGACGTGACTGATAGAGGCTGGATTGCGAGGCCATGATGATGCTGCAGACGCACGCAGCATAGACACCTTCCAGGACCAGAGACCTGGTGGGCTGCATGGGATGGAAGCCCAAACGCTTTAGAGAGTAGTAGAACTGGGAGCAGCCTTGCCCTGAGTAAGGGATGTCAGAGGTGGTGGTGGCTGAGGGAGGGCTGAGACAAAGCTTAAGACAGGGCCAAGGGGCCCAAGGACACAGACAAGGTTAAGACTGAGACAGCTGAGTCCAAATCAGTGGGCCAGGACTGGAGGCCTGAAGCCAGAGAAAAGGAGGGCTAAAGCCAAGAGGGTGGAGACCTCTACACAAGGACTGAACTATAGGTAGAATAACATCTGTGAGACATGGGCATGGCTGTAGGGGTGGAAGGAGGCCACAAACTTAGCCCTTAAGGCAAGTAGGGCCTAAGAGAGTGAGTCGAGAGAGAGAGAGAGCAGCTTAAGCTCAACAGACTCTTATGCAGCCTCCCTTCATTTCCTATTAACATCAACACATAGGAGAAAAGGATGCAGAGTAAAACCCTGGGAGTCAGGACCTGGAGCTAGGCAGGATTGAGGTAGCAACTAGGGAGCATCATGATGGTCCTCAGGTGCCATCCTGTTGCAAAGACAATGAAAAAATTCACTCAACTGTAATGACACAGTTGATTCTTCTAAACAGAATGGTACCTGATACCATTTGCAAGTTTAAGTCCCTGTTACATATAGTGAGTACTTAGATGTTTTACTGCAACTTTGTCATATTTCATAGCTAATCTTTTACTTGTATCAACTTTTATGATTTCATAATTACAAAAATCAAATGCTCACATCACACACACAGAACATGTGTGTGTGTGTAACAGACAACTTACACTGAAGGAAATCCTCCAATATTTTATATGATTACCATTTTCAAATACATTATTTTTGGAATTACCTCTACTTTTGATTGTTGTGTTTAACACACATAAAATGTAGCTATAAGCATATCTCTGATGTTGCATTTTTGAGAGACATCACATGCACTAATATGATTTAGGAAAATCCCTTCATTTCATTAATAACCCAGCTGAGCATTCAGTTGCATTTTGTATACCAGTAGGCAGAGGTACCAGTTGAGATAATCTAAATAAATACCAAATGTTTGAGATCAGTTCATTTTGCCTTTTCTCAAGAATAGGCTTTTAAAATCATGTGAGTCAGGGCTGTCCAACTGGTAGACTTCAGGTGGCAACCAACACCTAAGGGGTAACCTGCACTCGTTTGGCTACCCCTATCTCCTCTGGCTTCCAGTTCCTGTCCCAACTCTTAGGGGTGGAGATGTGAGACCGAGGAAACCCATAGCTGGGCAGCTTGGGAAAACTCAGAGACCCTCCATGGCATGATGCAGTGCAGGAGCACTGGCATGCATGGCACAGTGTGGTCATGCCTGCTGCACAAAGTCCCATGGAGGAACCTCCGTGATGTTCTGTGGCATTCAGGGTGGGGAGGTACTTGCATGGGGCAGCAGTGGTGGCACACACCACCCAGTGTGGTGTGGAGGGGGTGCTAACAGTAAGGCATGGCTTGTAGCTATTTGGCATGTAGTCAGACAGGGTAGTTTGTAGCCTCTGGCCATTCAAAAGCTAAATGATTTAGCAATATACATTCCATGCAGTATCAGTAAGGCCTAAATGACTAAGGTTCTTTTAAAAGTTTATAGGTTAAGAACTTCCCCCTAGGCTTTCTGAATCATTCTGTCATGGGCAATGGGATATTCTATGGACTCATTTACTATTCCTGCCAGTGAATGCATTTATGTGCATGCATCTATGTATATGTGTTTGCATAAAATGTGCATATACGTGTATGCATTTGCATAAAATAAATGTGATTGTTGTTATTGGGTATCTAAATCTTTTTCTCAGCATGGAATAGAGCAGTAAGGCACAAATCTCAATTGATCTAAATCAGAATTTCTTCGCTAAAATCAATTAGGCTGATTTACATTGGAGAGTATGTAGCTTAGAGTTTCTGAGTTATGATATTTTTAAATTTTTATACTGTTAAAAAATTATTTTCAAAGCAGAGGTGTTATGCTGGATGACAGAGTAGCATATAAGAATATCACGGTTTTTATTTGAACTGGTATCAAATGCTACACGTCCACAGATTCTAAAGCCCGATGGTACCTTTTATAATACATTTAGAAACTCTGTATCAACATCAGCTGATTCAATGGTGCTAAACAAAAAAACAGTATCAGTTATAAAACTGGAAAGAATATGAGGAAGTGTAAGATGCCCACAGGGGGTGGAGACCGCTTTGCATTGACTTACACAGCTACAGGGTGATTATTTTTAAGAATAAGATGTTACCACTGAGTGCTAAATCTGGATGACAGATGAGGCAGGTAACTTTTGAAACATATTTTGTTTTTTTGAGTTTGACCACAATCTGTAGATTATTTTATTTTATGAATTTGTTACTTTTGCCCGTCTTTTTAATGATGCTATATGTAGATCAGCGGCGGGCAATTATTTTGGCTGGAATGTTGCTTAATGAGCTTTGGTGAGCTGCCAAGGGCCTCATGGATAACCCCCCGCCCCAACAGTTGCCCCGTCTCACGGTCACTATCTTGGGACTGGAAGTCCCATCTCTAACCTCTGACCTTTGCCACCAGAAGTACCTCCCCTCTCTCTGGAAGTACTCCTTTTGGAAGGAGGTTGTCAACTTGAAAAAAACCATCAAATCATATACTAAAAACACACAAACATCTACTGTAACTTATTTAAATATTATTTTTTTAAATATTTAGTTTTGATTTATGTGTGTTTGCATTATGTATCTAGAGATGATTGCATAATAGCTCAAAATACACTCTTATTCTTGTATAGTGTGTTTGGACGGGTACAAGGGTGTATTTGGGGACTGTGTGGTTAGGAAGTGGGTGTGAGGTTGTATATAGGGTGTAGGTATGGTGAGTGGGGTGTGTGGGAGAGGGTGTGAGGTTAGGTGTGGGGTATGTGGTTGGATTGGAATGGTAGAGGAGGGAGAGTGGGAGTGTGTGGGGGCTGTGGTGTGTGGGAAGGTGTCAGTGTGCATGGATATGGTGGGGGTGTAGGAGTGTGTGTGGGGGTTGTAGTAGGGTGTGGGGTAGTGGGAGTGTGTGGGTAACAGTTGGGGTTGTGGTGGGAAGTGGGGAGCCAGTCCTGCTTGTCCCATCCTGGCTGCACCACTGACGATCCATTCAGCCCCCTGGTCTGTCCTTACCTGAATTTTAACTCTCAGAAGAGGGAGGGCTGGGGAACAGCCACAGGGTTGCCAGGTCAGAAACCTCTGCTGGTCAGAAGCTTCAAGTGTCCAGGAGCTCCTGGGGGGTGGTGTGAGGTGTGGTGGGTCAGGTTGGAGTTGGTTCGGTTGTGCCTTGCAACCAGAGCCTGATCTGCTTGCTGCTGCAGCTGGTGACTCATGCCACTGGCCCCTCATTGTCCTTTGGACAGGCAGCCACTGGCAGGTAATAATGGTCTATAGTTTCAAGGGGCTCCATGGACTGGATAGAATGGCCTGGTAGGTTGGATCTGGCCTGTGGGCCATATTTTGTCTATTTCTGATGTAGGTGGTATATAGGAATACAGTACTGCAGTACCATTAAGTCCTGGGGTAAGCCTGGTTGGGCTTTTGGAATAGAAAAAACTTAAAATGCCTAGCTGCTGCAGGTTGTGGTGGGTTCTCTATTGATAAATCACTATTTTAGCACAGTGGGTAGCAAAGCCATTTTCAGCCTTTAGAATCTGTGGATGGTGGAAAAGGTCACAGGGGTTCTAGATCATACCATATGGAAAAGGTATAAGCCCTGGTAGAGTTGGAAGAAATGTTGGTGGTTAACCTCTTTTTGTTCACTATAATATGCAGAATTGGGTTGACTAAAGCTAGTGTCATTTTTCTCACCTTGTTTTACCACAATGAAATATTTTGAAAAAAGCTGAAATATTTAATTTTGACATATTCTGAATGCTTCAAGTTGTTTCAAAATGGTAGTTTAAAAAGTTTCTAAAAAGGAAAGTCAGTGTTTTGTTTCACATTCAATGAAGGAGTTTTCCTTTGTTTCATCTCACTTCTTTAGGAAGATCAAAAAGTTTTGCTTTATAGGAGCTTGAAACAACTAGGTCTATCTTTTTCAGTTTATCAGTTCAGCCTGCAAACCAAACTATCAATTATTTTCTCAGCTCTCAACCTAAGTTCCAGGCCATTGCTGGTTGTCAAAGACCCCATAGAATAATTTGTAAGAAGAATCCTTTACAAAAGGGTCTGTTCTTTTGAGATTTTCAGCCCTTTTTTGCAGTTGTAATAATGTTTAGACAAACATCAAGTTTCAAAAATTTTGGTTAACTTAATGTGAACATACTGGGGTTCCCATCCCTGTTTTCAGTCTCAAGTAATCACTGCTGATGATTTCAGAATCTGTCTGGAAGACAGTGCAAATGGCTAAATCCAATATGCAAGTATTTGAAACTATTACCATTTAAATGGTCTGTGTCAGCCAAAACAATATACAATGTTTTGGCTGACATTTTTGTAGGCTTTTAATTTCAGGGATCTTTCTGATATAAAAAAAAACTATCATCCAAACTAACATCCACTATAGTGATGTTCTTGATAGGGGCTGACAGAGATCCTTGGGTGAAGGCTAAGAGGAAAATATACATATTGCAGAACATAACAGGACAGCAGGAGCAAGATAAAGCACATTTATAGAAATAACTTAATACACATAGGCTACATTATGTATTGTATTTTCTTATGACTTTCATTGCTTTCATCAGTAAAAGCACAGCTCTTTTTCGTTCTAGCAGCTTTTTGATAGTACTACATTTATTAGGATTAAATCCAATTCACAGGTGGAGTCTTCAAAGCTTGTGCCATCTTTGGTCAATATTAAAGAGCAGAGAGAGTAGAGCACCTTAGAAGCCCAAGACCATGATCCAGTAAATATTTATATATTCAATTAACTTTACACACTTGAGTGTCCCAGTGAAATCAATTCCTTACCTGCGGGCAATTAAATATTTGTTGACAGAATCAGGGAGTTAGGAAAGTTATATTCTCTGCAAGAGAACCCTCAGTAGACATGAAGTCGGACTCCTTCCTGGAGAAAATCCTGCCAGATAAATAAATATCTGAAAGGCTCTCTTAAAAATGTAAAAAAAAAAAAAAAATTAAATGTTGCACTACTTGTCGGGTATCACCGTCCCCTGTGGACCTAACAGACGCCGCCTGCCAGTTGCCTAGGGTGTCATCACCCATTTTTGGGGTCTCACACGCATACGTTTCGTCTGCCACGACTTGATATTAATGGAGTTGGTTCAGATGTCTGCAGCGTGTAGTCCAATTATGAGTCTCCCTGGCGTCTCGTTAGGTCCCGAGATTCTGAGGGCTCCACCACCCCTACAGCCTCACCCATTCCACCAGGGGCATGGCCAACCAGTTGGTCCAGCCACGTATCCTCAATTCCACTCAGATAATCCACAAAAGAAATGTAAATCAAAACAAACACGACAACCAAGAAGGTTCCCTTGATCTGTGTAGCTGCTCCGTCTGTCTGCAGCCGCCTTCCAACTCAAACTTGCCCTCCGAGGGGTCAAGCACCCCTTTGTTGGCTCTCTGAGAGCCCCCTTGTAGGGCTTGATGAGATTCCTTTTTAACAGCTTAAGTTCACTGTTGAATTGCGCCCCTATTACAGGGACTAGGGTACCCAAGGTCAGTAGTGCCCCTCTATTAGGGTTTTTATGGTACCCTTCTCCTGCAGGGCTCAGCCAGCTCCCCGCTGGTAAACAAACGGTTCTACCCCACAGGGGCCAGTAAACTGGGTTCCAGACCCCGCTGGGGTTCTGCTCTCTGCCAGAGGCTCCTACCAGCCTTCCACGTGGCTTTCAGTGTTCCCTGCAGTCTGCTCCAGCATGCTCCTCTCCTCCTCCTCCTCCTCCTCCTCCTCCACTACTACTACTACTACTACTACTACTACCACCACCACCACCTCCTCCTCCTCCTCTTCTTTCCGGTTTTGCATTGCTGCTGCTTTCTGGTCCTGGCCTGTCCTTTATACCGGCAGTGGAAATGTCAGCCCCTCCCTTCCCAACATACCTGGGTAAGGGGAATTTCTGCCAGGCTCCTTGGGGCTGTGGACCTGGGGCCGATGACCCTACGCTTAGCCCAGGAGCCTTGGAACCTGCTGGCTCCTTTCTCTCACACTAGTAACACAAGCTAAAAAGTTACACACAATTTTATTTAAAAACATAAAAGCAGTTTCCTTAGACTTATATTAACCCCTACAAAAGTATTAAATTTGCTGATCTAAGTGAACTCTGTCAAGTGCTTTTTCAGGAAGCCTATGGAGATATTTTTCTCTGCTTTGTCATATTACCAACTAACTGACATTAACTCTAATTACCATTTAATTGTAGTAAGCCACTGTCTTGCATAGGGATAGTTTTCATTTGCTCTTATCATCAGGTCAGGACATGTCCTCATCATCCACTTCAGGGTGAAGGTAGGCACCCCCACTGCTGTCTGAAGAGAAAACCATTTGCAAAGTTCCACTGTTGTAATCCACTTCCAAGCATGTGTATAGAAAAGGGAGAAGAAAGCTCTACTCCCTGCTCCCTCAATGCCAGAGGGTATATTTTATACTAAATACAGGGCAGGAAGTATGCAGACAGTGTGCAGTGCCCTACTAAGCCTCACTGCACCTGTGCCATGGGGCAGCTGCCGTGCGGTTGCCAGGCAGGGGGGGCAATCCCCACTGCCCCCCACTTCCCTGCTTTGCACAGGAGGGGGCTCTGCCATGAGCCCTCAGAGGCCACGATCGCTGCTGCTGCAGCTGGTGAGTATGGGGCTTTTTTAAATTTATTTTTTAAGTGTCAAGAGGCTGGGGCCAGAAAGGGGATAGGGCCAGAGCAGCCATGGCGGCTTCTTCTGCAGCTCCCCCCACCTGGGAAGAGGCAGGCACAACTGGAGGAGCTGTGGGAGAACCTGCAGCCGGTCGATCCAAATCTCTCCAAAACTTTTCTGAATCAATTTGGAGGCTTCAGATACATTTCGGACCTTTTTAATGGGTCTCCTGATTTGATTCAGATTAAGAGATTTGGCTGCTGAATTGGGCCCAATCTCCTCCTCCAAATCAGCAACTGGAGCTTCCCACAGCCGTAATAATCACCCACCTCCACAGAATGGGGTGGAACATAAGTTGTAGCGGGGATGATTTGAAAAGTGATATAAAGAAACTCCATCCATTTGGAAATTTTTGCAGTTCTGAGCACACAGTGCACCTCATAGCTGCAGGTGGCAGCGCTGAGAAGACAGCTTTTCTAATAAAGATCTGAGTTCTTGACATCCAGGTGGAGTCAGTCCTGTTATTATTGCACAGAGCTCTGAATGAAACCCAGGGAAAAGCCTAGACAGTAGATTATAACTACTTATAGTTGGCAGGGGTTCTTGGGGTCAGCCTATCAGTCTGGATCTGCTCTGCCCTGGTTCAGTGAGTTGTGGAGGGGCTAGCTGGAACATGAGGGTGCTACAGTGTGGAGCTAGCCAGCAGGTAGCCCTCACTCTAGTACCCTCATGCTCCAGCCAGCCCCTCTGCAGCATGCTGAGGCAAGGAAGAGAAGCTCTAGGCTGGCAGGCTGACCAGGTCCCCTGCCAACTGGGGTTGCATCGCCCTGGCTCAACATGCTGTGGTCCCAGGTGCATGTGTAAATGCTGCACCCTGGAGCAATAAACTCCAGTGTGAACTATGCCAGAGTTTTTCAGGTGCATTAATTGCATGTATAGATGCATCCCCTGTGTGCTTGATTATCAGAAAGCTCCAGCTGTGATATCATCTTTTGAATATTTTTAAATTTTCTTTTGAATGCTCAGAGAGAAAGAAGAAGAAGAGAACCATTCAGACATTTAAGGAAGCAAAGTCTGAAGTAAAAGTCTGAATATCTTATGCTATTAGCCATTAAAATGTACAGGACAGGGGAACAGATGTTATATGTCTCATAATATTCCAATCTCTTTCTGGACATTAATAGTGATAGGAAATACAGCACTACTGATAGTGCACAGTGCACATTGTTGTGAATCAGTAGTAAATATCTGACATGCGAGATTTTTAATTAGTTAATTTATGCAAAATTATGCTGCTCTCTGTAGTCTATGCTTAATAAATGATTTTTTTTTATGTTACATTTTTGGGAATTTGTAGTTTTAAATTAAAAGTGCTTTCTTCCCTTTAGTAAATGGCCTAAAATAGATTAATCAATATTGACATTTGAGACAGTTTTTCTATTTTGTTTCTGTTCCAAAGCAGAAAGCATTTTTTAAAAAGTTCAAATCATTCTTCTATCAAAAGGTAAAATATTGTATAAAACAAAATACAAATAATTAAGATGTAGGTCTTTTCTTTAGGAGACCCATGGAAAATAGCAGGAAGTGTATTATTGGTGATGTTATTGGATTATTCATGTTTTACTGCTGCGTGCTGAAATGTTTCTCATCTCATTATCTCCTTGTTTAGGGAGTATCCTTCCTGTACTTTGCATAAACAGAATACATATTATTAATGTAAAATATTAGCTAGCCATATGTTCTAAAGCACCTATCACTCTATGATCTAGCCGGCAAGCACTGCCTGTAGGAGATCCTTATGATATACTATTCCTTATTTTATTTGGTTTTTGCTACCAGGTGTTCGTTTACATATATCCACATAGGCCTTGAAACCCATTGGTATGCTGCTCCTCTGATTTGAACCCCTTTCCAGAAACTGATTAAAAATGTAAAAGCACATTATAAAATCAAATATGCTCATGATTTTCTTTCCCACTCAGGGCTGCTTCTGAAGTATACTGATTTTTTGGACAAATCCAACTAATAGATGGTGTGCAGCACGTATTCAAACACAAAATAGTCTGTGTAAAAAATGGCAGCCTACATTACTGAAAATGTTAAATGAAGCAACCCCATCACTTTTGAATCAAGTTAGACTTTATCATCATTTATAATTCATTTGAATTCCTCTTAAACACTGCTTCAAGCATCTCCTAGGTGTTTATACTGCAGAAAGATAAAATGCATAGATGTATGTTGCTGCCTAATAAATCTCTTTCATGCTTTTCACTTGCAGTGACAGAGTACCCTGACCTTGGAAAAGGGCTATAATCTAGAGTCTTTATAGAGATGAGGAAGCAGCTTTGACAAGTAGAAGTTAAACCCTAGATGGTCCAGGACTATCTAGCCATTGCTTAATCTTCTTAATATAGTAAGACAAATCCCATTCTTCATTTTTATATTAACATATTTCAATTTTATTACAGTTTTTAACTCTTCAGTATAACTGTGGGGTCTTGGAGAGAAATGTCATCCTAGCATACACATTAAAAAAAAAAGAATCCTCCCCTTCTCATCAAGCTTAGAAGTCACTGGAAAACTTTAAACAAAAATAAATTATATGCTGGAAAAAATCAAGGCATCTAGTACAATCCCACAAAATGATTATGGAGACAGTATAACAAGAAAAAATAAAATATGAGTTAGTTACTCCTGCTGATGAAGTGGATTTTTTTTTTTTTTTGGATTGGATTTTCCCATTAGGACAGATTCCTAGGTGAATAACCTGGATTTCTAGAATCAGGCAGATCGGGTTGCAGATGCCTGTTTCTTGAGGGGTAGGATATAACTACCCATACCATTAGCTTGCTAGTAGCAGACAAATTATCAGCCTAGAGATAACTTCATTGTGCTGATATGAAATAAATTCTACATAACTTTGGTCAAAAATGTTTCATTTTGTGAAAAGACTTCTCCAGGAATTACTACTTCAGTTTTCCCCACCCTTACCAGTTTCTCTTCCTTCTATTAAGTTATTTATTCATGTATTTATTAATGTCTTAGATTTCTAGGCTATTCTTCCTCCAAAAAACTCTCAGGGCTGCTTACTATAAAAAACCAAGATGAATGATATAAACAGATAAAAATATCAAAATAAAATAGCAACTGATAAAACAGTTCCCCAAACAATCCCCAAAACCTTAATACCACCTGCTAAAACCCTGCCCAACACTTCTCGAAGGTGTCCAGGCTCAGGGTTCAATAAGGGGAAGAATTTCCAAAGCTGAGCTACTACCAAGAATGACCTCACATATTTTTACCAAACAAACTTGGAAAACAGATGGAACTTGCATGAGGTTGCTTTCAGGTAATCTTATGTATCACATTGCATCATAAGGGTCAAGACGGTCCTTTAAGTATGTTGGACCCAGGCCATTTAGGGTTTTATGATTTAAAACCAGCACTTTGAATTGTGGTAGTAAAGCTTTTGGAAGCCAGTGTAGGCTTTGGAACACAGGGTCTAGATGACCCAACCTTATCAGAAGGCAGCTTTGCATTCTGCACCAGTTACGGATTCTAGCTGGTCCTCAAGAGTAGACTTACTTAGGGCCTTATTACACTTACACTGGGCACATCTATAAGTGCAATTAATGTGACTGAATGTACTCTGGCTCAGTATGAGCTGGAGTAAACTTATCCCAACATTACCTCCTACAAGTACTTTTAAGCACAGTAATTTACTACGGCATAGCATAGTACCTGTGTCTGATGGGACTATCCTATGCTGAAGTAAATTAATGTACTGTAAGTAATTATGGTGTGTGTGTAGATGGTGATGCTTTACTGTGTATTAAATTAGTCATGTCTATTTGTGCCCATTGTGACTCACATAAATGCTGATCAGTGTTAGCATTAGCTCAAGTTTGGAGCAGTCACACATTCAGGCCAGCAGAGGCCTGGAGGACTGAAAGATAAGAATCCCCTCCTCCCCATTCCCGCTTCTTCCCTGCCCCATTCTCCCTGGTTCCCTCCCACCCTTCCGGGTTCCCCCTTGCACCCACAGTTTATCTGTGGTTTCATGTATCATATATTACATGGAGGAAACAGAGAAGGGTTAACCTCCCTACCTAGCCTCCACCGTCACTCCTGCCAAGTAGCTACCTTCTCCAGGTTGTGCTGGGCCCAGACAGCAGCAGCACTGGTGGCAGTGGCAGGCATGCAGGCAGGTTAACCTTTCCCTTCCTGCTCCCCCAGAACAGATAGTGTGGGCAGCCAAAAGTAAGTGGAGGAATGGTAGGGGACAGTGAGAGGGATCTGGGGTACTGGGGAAGAGTGCGGGTGGGGGGCGGGCAATAGACCTGATCTGGGCCAGCTGGGGAGGTAAAGCAGGTGGGGTGTTTACACTAAGGTGTAGTTTAGAGTGGCTACACTTTAGTGTAACATGAGCTAGGTAAAACAGATCAGAGATAATCCTCCCCTGGAGTGGAGGAATTATAAGCTGCCTAACAAATGTTTAAAACTAGTTCAGGTATTAAGAAGAAGACAATCCCCATACAGGGCTGGAGCCAACTGTATCCTACCCCCTCCACACTGATCCTACCCTGGCACCAGCTGCTACAGCTCTCACATCTGCCCATGAGCACAGGGCCATGTCTCACATTAAACATGAAACATATTAACTCCAAGTTTATGTTGTAGAAATACGTGTATCAAGTTAAGGGTGTTTGTTTTTTGGGGTTTTTTTTGTGGGAGGAGTATCTCCAGAATTGTATTAACATGTATTCAGCAATCACTAGATTGCTTCTCAGAGAAAATGTGAGTTCAAGATTCCATTGTGGTCCAGGGACCTTGACCAACAATCAGCTGATAGCTAATTCGACTCACATATCCTAGCTATATTTGTCAGTAATATAGTAAAAATGATCATCTGGCTTGATTAAAAAAGTCATTAAAAATTGCTGCCTGTTTTCTGCTTGCTGGATAGTTACATATTTTATGGTTAATTTGAAAATGTTATAATAGTTTTTACTCGCATGTGAGTGAAGGAATCTATGGGCATGTCTAGACTTGCACATGTAACCTAAATTACTGTGCAGTATGGACATGAGGCAGATATCAAATGTATGCCTGATTAATTACTGTGCAGTAATGCATGTATAGACACATTACTTTGCCATAGGATGGGAGCCTCCCAGCTGGGTCTGCCCAGCTGCTATGGGGGTGGCCAGAGCCCAGCCTTAGGGCTTCTGCCTGGCCCTCTCTCTTGCTCCTGGGTTGGTCTCTGGCAGCCCCTAGCTACAGGGTAGAAAAGCCTGCAGCCATTTCATTTTGTGGGGCACATACTCCAAGAGCCTGCAGGGGTCTATGCTCACTCCCGGAGCCCAGCAGGCCCCATGTGCTCCCTGTATGGAACACAGGCTGTGCTTGCTGGATCTGTCCCACTCCAGAGCTGCTGCTTGGCCATAGGTGAGTGCTGCAAAGGGCTGCAGTTTGCTGAACCCCCTTGCCCAGCCCTGTTATCCAAACAGGGCTGCTGGCCCTCCTGGATGTACCACCAGGGCCAGCATCTGCTGCCTCCTGATGCTCACCCCCTACCTCTCACTCTATTTTCAGGACTGTGGTGAAGTGCCTCAGCCATGTGGCTGTGATTCCCTGACTGTGCCCCTGTCAGAGGTGATGCTGCCAGCCGTTCAGGGATGGCCACACAGGTCCAGCAGTGTGGGGACCCAGTCATCCTGAGTGGGCACAATGTCTACCACCTCTCCCATGTCCAGCTTCAGCCCTACCCATGTGCCACCTGTATGCAGCCCCAGGGGCACAAACTGGAACCAGGAGGAGGTGTGTGCCCTTGTGGCACTGTGGGGTGGGGAGGATGCCCTGAGGAACTTTGCCCAGGCTGGGCATTTGAATGCCCACATTTATGAGGTCCTAGCAGCTAGGATGCAGGCATGAGGCCATCCCTGGTCAGCACACCGGTGCCGTGTGAAGACCAAGGCCCGCAGACCCAGCATGTGGCTGTGACCAGCCACAATCACCAGTTCAGTGGGGCTCCCAGCACTATGCCTTTCATGTGGGAGCTGACTTGGACTTCGGTGCCCTGGGAGGCCATGCCCGTACCCCACTCTGACACCTCCAGTGACTCATCACTTGGGGAGAGGACCTCAGACCTCCAGCATTCCACCCTGTGGTCCCCCCTGGCTGCTTGGGGAGCCTCAGCCCCACCCCACAACTGCCCACAAGGAGCAGCTGGCCACACTACACCACCAGCCACCAGCCATCATCCCTGGCAGGGGGGGCTAGCCAGGTGCCAGTCCCCAGCCTACTGCAGGCTGCTGACACTGGGGGTAGCCAGATAGCATCTGGTACAGGGAGCCCTGCACCTAGATGCCAGCATTGCCAGCCCTGGAATCATGGTAAGACTTGCACTAAGAGGTGGGCCCTCCCAGGCCCAGACCCCACTCCTGCCCTTCCCCCTCCCCCTTGCCCTGGCCACTCTTCTTGCCCCACTGGGCTCCAGTCCCCTGCCCCTGGGCCCCACAACATGCAGACAGGTGGGACATGGGTCAGAACTTTATTGCCAGGCAATGCCCTGTGGCTGGGTGGGCAAAGGCCTCTCATGCATTGAGGAACATGTTGATCCAGCAGTGATCTCAGTAGCTGGGGGCAGGGATATGTAGTGCTGTAATAGGTAGTCCTCCAGATGGCAGCAGACATTGCAGGGAAAGCTGGGCTTGCCCCCATGCTCTTGCAGCTCAGGAGCCAATCCAGGAGTACTAGCAGGAACATCATCAGCAGTGTGTAGTAACTAGTGCAGTCCTCTGCCTGCATAAACTGCCCATCATACAAATATGCCCAAGGAATGCACAGCAGTGGCATGCTTAGGGTGCAGTGGCAGCATTATGGGGGGCTGGCACTGGGGCACCTCTCTGGAAAGGCTCCCTGTGGGGAAGGCAGGGGTGCAACCAGCCCCTTGCCCCCATTGTCCAGGAGCCCCTCACACACCAAATATGGATGCTGGGGGCTGGGTGGCAGCAGAGCACAATGGTGGGGTTGCAGGGACAAAAGGGGGGTCAGTGGGGGCTGTGGCAGCAGGTGCCTGGCCTGGTCCACCCTGGGAATTGAGCAGGGGAGGCAGGTGGTTTGTGGCCAGCCTCCAGGGAGCAAGCAGGGACAGAGGGCTCAGGTTGCACCCACATGTGGCTGACCGCCCCTGGAGCAGAACATCATATCTCTCAAATGTTGCAAACTATCACAAAAGCCTTCTGTCTCTTGACTCTGCAAAGCCAACATCTGGGGGCAGGGGAGAGGCTGCAGGGGCACACAGGATCACTGCTGCAGGGTTGCCACCATCTGGCACTGGAGCACCCTTGAGGTGTCCGTGACGCCACCACGATGTCCTTGACTGAACCTGCCTGCTTTGGTGCCTGGTAGTGGCTGTGGAGATATGGATGGCAGACCAGTGGGCATGGCAAGCAGAGATACTGAGTTCAAATGTATGACACTTGAGGAGATGCCACAAGAAGGAAGAGCTGGGGAGGAAGAAATTTAAATTTCAGTAGTTGAAGGGGTACATCTGGTGACACAGGAGGGAAAAGAGGAAAGATATTGGAACAAGTGACTTTGAGACAGGAGAGAGAGAAGGGAAAGAGGAGAGAATACTACAGGAAGAAGAAAGAGGAGTGAGGATAGAGCAGGGGAGAGGAGAAGAGAGCCAAATTGGGCAAAGACAGAAATTACATGTTATGAAGCTTAGAAAGACGAAGGCAGACAAAGAGAGATGGGGGGAGGGAGACAGGTTGATGAAAAGTTCACCAGAGCTAATGTGGACAGGGACTAATGGAGAAGGGAAAGGGGAGGGAGGGATGCAAAAAGGTAGGGGAGAGGGGAAAGGGGAAACTTTCCTGAATATTAAAGCAATAAAACACCTGGCAAAGACTATGGAAATGCAAAGATGGGTGGAGGGGATTAGAGCTGCCTGTGTCAAACAGCAGCATAGAAGACTTATAAAAGTGATAAACGTGTCTTTTAAATGGACAAATATGACTTTTGTATTGCATCTATAAATATCAGAAGTGTGCTATTGAGGAAGCAGTGGGATAAGATTATGCCACTATTAAGTCGGATCAAAGTGGACATAAGATGTTTATAGGAGTATGGAATCTCATACTACAGGCCCATTAGCCTGACTTCTATCCTGGGGAAGATCTTAGAAAAGTTTATTAAGGAGGCCATCCTTGAGGGACTGGCCCAGGCTAACAT
>NW_017728907.1:1146640-1147580 GCF_001723895.1 Crocodylus porosus | reverse complement strand
TCTGGAACAGTCTGCCAGCGGAGGTGGTTCAAGCACCTACATTGAACACCTTCAAGAGTAAATTGGATGCTTCTCTTGCTGGGATCCTATGACCCCAGCTGACTTCCTGCCGTTTGGGCAGGGGGCTGGACTCGATGATCTCCCGAGGTCCCTTCCAGCCCTGATGTCTATGAAATCTATGAAATCATGGGAGAGGGATTATAATTTTGTAAAGAGATGTGGATGAAGACCATCATGGTGGGTGAGGTTGGAAGTAAACAAAGTTTCTGGAGTCATGATTTTGTTCAAGAGTGAGGAAGTGGACTGTGGAAGGGATACTGCAATGGATGGTGGTTGCATTGGAAAAGAAAGTGTTAGAGATTTTTAATATATATATGCCCACTGAAAGGGAAGGAAGGAACACCCTGTTTAACAAATTAGAGGTGTAAGTAGGCAGAAAAAGGTAGCAAATTCTAGTGGGGGATTTCAGTTGCATTATTGAGGAGGGGGATAGGAGAACATATGGAGGGGAAAGAGTCAAAAGTACTGATTAATATAATATAAGAAGGAGATTAAAAAGATGTATTGTTAAGTAAGATGGTGATTGTGAGGATAGAACCAAGTGGGAAAGCACGTGTCAAGGATTTATATATTAATGTCAAATGGGCTAGGGCTTGGAAAGAAGATCTTTGATGTGACCTTCAGTGATCCCTGGATGTTAAGAATGGAAGTGAGTGTAGATAAACATAAAGGTGGGGGAAAGGGATGTAGAAGTTAAATGTTCAATTATTACAAAATGAGAAGACCTGGCAAGAATATGTGGAACTACATAAAGGATGGGGGACATTGAAGAGATACTACAAAAGTATTTGAGAGTGGTGACAATGATGAAAAGAAGAACAAGATAGTTTTTCAGAATTATTGTTTGAAGGGAAGCAAAGAAGAGGGTGTAAAAACTAGA